>NW_009627218.1:55183-65384 GCF_000690535.1 Cariama cristata | reverse complement strand
AAAGATGAAATATAATGGTTTCTTATACATGCAAAGCTAAAGCAAGCAGAACATTGTTTGGTGTCTATGGATCTAGATACTTCTCATGAAGAAGAATCCTTGCATAACTCACATGGTACTTCGTGGCTGCTATTTGAAGCTAATAGGGATGTTTTACTAAGGCATGCTTCTGGGAATTGAAAGAAATGTGCCATGAAAGAGGTTAAATCAATATACAGATTTTCAGAAATATATTTCAAAAAGAATTGCAGCAGTTGATTTTCTCCATTTTTCAGGGAGGTAATGAAAAATAAATGGGAAGACTACTCAGTACTTCATGTCTGGTAACTCGGAGAACATATATACAAAACTGTAGTCAATTTTGAAGGCATTTAAGGAGTGACATATTTATTTATTAAGGCAACATGGATGGTGTCCTTAGATGTACTGTCTTAAACGGGGTGTGTGTGTGTGTGGCAGTGTGATGACCTGTGTACACTGAATTCTGTTTCATCAATGTTCTCGTGGCACTGACCAAAACCTCCTGATACTTTGGTTTTGTTTTCTCTGATATACCATCTTGATACCAGGAGATGGTATAGGCAGGGCATTGTGAGCTGCTCTTGAACAACTGCAGGTAGATACTCTTTAGAGCGCTAACTGAAAATGCTTTGAAATTAGAGATAATTGACAGCCTACATTCATAACCTCAGTTTTACTGCCTCCTACCTTTTGACTACTTGACACTGCCACTTTTGCATTATTTTAATGCATTTTTCTGGATTCATGCTAACAGGAATAACACAACTTACAGGCGTTATTTGTGAGTGGTATTATGGTGAGAGTGGCTCTGTTTCTGTAAATGGTGACAGAAAAGGGATGTGGTCCCCCTGAAGACAGTGGGAAATTCCTATTGACTTTGCTGTGACAGTGATTTTGCCCTTCTATTGGAGTCTTCAATCCATCCAAAGCCATGAAATAATTTAGTGTATTCAGTATACATGTGCCAGGATCTTGCAGAAATGCTGATCCAGTGCAATTGTTTGATTTATTTTTTTTTATCACATTTGAAATGTGAATTCTATGTATTTTTTGAATGGAATTTTATTTTAGTGTTCCCATAGATGTAGCATCTATTTGTTTATTCTAGCTCTGTTATTTTATATGCATAATTTCTTAATATGCAATGATTAGCTAGGTCTTCACTTTGAGGTCCATCACAAATTCTTTAGCTATGTGAAGTTAATTCATTAGGTAATTTCCCAAAATCTTAACCTCTGTGGTGACTAAAGGAAGCCTTGCTGAGAGCTGGGACACTTTATAGATAGCACTATTTATCCAAAGTTCTATTATTAGCCTAGAAAGAAGGGCTCACTATGTATTTTTATTAAAAATGACAACGTACTTAACATCTTTAATGAAAACTAACCGTTGTGATATGAATTTAGAAACCCTGACACCTTATTTTATAGAAATGAAGTCCCCTAGTATATTAAAATTAACATTTTTTAATAACAAAAAGTGATATAGTCTGCTGGAGTAGGGCTAAATTTATCTTATGATTGTACTTGTCATGGCCTTGAGTATTTATTGAGTAGTTTTAAAAGTTCATTAAACTCAAGAGATTAAATATTGCCCTGAGCAGTGCTCCATAAAAGAAAAAATATAGTGCTATTACTTGGTAAAATGTTGTGCTATGTTGTTAATTTAACTCCCCTGAGTTCTCATCTTCTGATTCAAAAGACATTTCCTCATGCTGTTAAATTTGACATTTTCAAAGAATCTCGGACTGTCTCCACATTCACCAGAAACTCCCTATTTCTCGTTCCTTTCAGAAAGGCAAAAGGAAGCGAGTGACTTCAAGAGACCGTCCTTCCAAAATGTCAAGTGTACCGGGCTCATCCATTTAGTCAACTATCATTTTACTCTGTCTCTTTGTTCACTGTGATGAATTGCTTGCTAGAAGCACATTTCCAAGAATAGGGGCAGAGGATAAACTTGGAATTAATGCTTATTGCTATCAAAAATGGAGCTTTGTCCAAAACTAGCTGTTGTTTTCATTCTATTGAAAGCATTAATAAAAACAATGTGACTAAAAAAGTCTCTACAAGACTTGCTAACATCATTAGGTGATGATGTCTATCGTTTATTTTGCTTGTAATTTCCCACAGAGCAGTTGCCGGCTGAATCTCCATAGGAAAATATTTTTTATCAGTTCATGTTAATAAGCTGGGGCACGTTAATTTGATTCATATTTATCATAATTTTGTGACCTCAACAACAGCACTAGATTTTTTTATATGCGATTGATACAGACATTACTTTTTATGTTCTGACAAAAGATTACCTGTATGTGGGGGAATAGGTGAGAAGAATGCTTCCGAGAAGAAATGTCAAGCTTACACTGGTTCCCCAGCACAAAACCTGAACTGTTCACATTTCTGAGCTGTGCTCTCATTCTTTCAAGTCAACTTAAATGAAATTTTGTTGTGCCATTGTGATTTTTCTTAACAGGGTTTCACTGCATCTTGCTTGCTTGTGAGCTCCTGGCCTTTTTGATTCCTTTGCCGTTGTATATCTGCTCACTTCAGGCTTTCTGTGTCTAAAGCTCTTCGTGCTTTTATGCCTTATCGCTGGCAGAGCTTGACTGAGGATGAGAGAAAATAATAAGGCACTTCAAACCCGAGGAGAGGTTGCATCTCCAAGTCATGGTTTGGTTGTTTTGGTTGTAACTTACATCTCATTAAGCATGGCAGATGCTGAGTTCACTGCTGACACTCTTGGTGTTAGATAGAGACAGAAGTTCCGTCTCATGGAGGTTGCCATCTTCAGTGATTCAGAACTTATGGGGAATGTTATTTTAAAACGTTGCAAGTGGTCAGATAAATCACATGTTTTGAAACCTTCAATGATAACCCAGAAGGAATGATGTGTGTATGGCCTTTCCTTGCCATTTACAAATGCATGGTTGCCCTATGCCATTGGTCTATCTAAGTAAAAGAGCTGGGAGAGGAATTCTCTGCTGCAGCTCCTGTTTGTAGAGCTTCCTTTGCTCATTGTGAGATGCCGTCGGTGGTGTCAGACGCTGAGCCTGCGACGTTTGCAGATGGGGTCCAGTTCTGCCCATGCCACGTTTGCCTGATGCTGAGCTACAGATCAGCTGGGAGAGCCCTGCACAAGCGCCGGGGTAAGCCTGGCTTTCCTTTGAGCACTCCTGAGATACTTTCCAAACACTTTGTTCCTACCTTGACAGTTTTCTCTGAGAATATATCTTTGAGGCCTTCAGATGGCATTGTGTTTCTCAAACTGAAAATGTGTGGGGCAACTGTGTAAAATGGTTTTGAGTAACGTAGCTAGTGTTGCATGTGATCTCTTACACTTACAGAGCAATCTGGTAAGAGCATCTTGTGGCAAAATTGATGTGCTCCTCTTTGACTTTCAAATACATTTCAGAGGAGTCATAAACTGAATAATTTCTAAACGATTTAACATCACTTGCAAGAGATCAGACTTAGCAGAAATCTTGTTATACTTTCTGTAGCTTATGCAAAGTAACTCTTCTTTCTAACATACACCTATGGATACCTGGTTTTATAGCTATTCTAGAAATCTGGCTTGCATTTAAGATTTGCTTACTTACTGGTGTGCATTTTGTGTGCCAGGTGCTTTATATTTTCTGGGCTCTTGAGTTTTCAGTACTACTTTCTCCTTATGCAGGTGGTTGAGAGTTTTCTGTAATTATTATTTTTAAACCCCAAGATCCGCACGTGTAGAAATGAGGTAGGTAGATATTTTTCCAATTATGTTTGTATAACAGTCATGCCTAGGGACGTACCGTTTACACATTACACATGCACACTAGTCAGGGCGTGTGTGTAAATCAAGGATTGATTTGAAAATTAAACTCATTGGCCCTGTAGCAAAATCCAAGTTTACAGTGACAAAACAAGAACAGGGAATTAGAGAGAACCTCTCCTAAAATCAAATCAAGCTCTTGTTTTGCAGCAAGTAATTAGATTGCAGTTTGTTTCACTGCAAAACTCACCATGGCCAGTAAATTAAACTATCACTTATCTTGCAAAAATAGTTGGCTTTGAACTGTTTGATAGGGGCCTTCCTTTGCCCATATTTTCCCTTTTCCTTACCGAATCAAATAAAGTTTTACATTAGCATCAGTAGCAGCTGCTACTGTTGAATTTGTAGTCTCAGAATTGTTACTCAGTTTACTCTGGGCTTCATTATGAAATTTAACCTGTTACTGATCTGTCTAATAATGTTATGTATCTTGGGACAACCTGACTGCATCAGAGTAAGTCCTGAATGAGTTGCCTTATACAGGAGTTATACAGTAATACAACTGGAGTTGTATAGCCAAGCCTGTGGGTCAGACACTGTGCATTTCTTCAATATTATTACTTCAATTAAAAATGATTCATCTTCTTAATGAGTGAGTCTCTCAGGCTGTTAAACTTCTGTAACCATGTTTCAGTGGTAAAGTAAGAGCTATGAAGTCCCGTGAAAACTGAAAATACATTGGAAGTACCATGACATGTTCCACCAAAGGTTTTCTTCTGTATGTTTGCAGTAGTGCTTTGTATGTGCCTTATTTTGATTTCACTGAACTGAAGATCCTTGCTGGATTTAAACATTGGGGTTTGGGTTTTTTTTTTATACCTTTGGGTACAGATCTTCCTGAGATCTCTCATTGCTAAGACAAATGCTAAGTTTGATTTGAGTACTGCTGACAAATACTGTGTGGCTGTTTCCTCATGTATGCCCAAGGTTGATGAGGGGGAGACCAGGACTTTTGTAAATGCTCGTGTGATTTTTGGAAGCTGGATTCCTTGTGTTGCATTCATAGAGGTGCAGTCAAAGTTGGGTGCTGAACTTCTTAGGGATGTCAGAGGGAAGGCACACACCTGATTTCAGTGTGTGAGAAATCAAGTTCTGGCAGTTGACATGGTGAGACCTTTAGTGCTTGGGTGTGTCAACTTCTCGGTTTTGTGGACAGTTCTGTGCTATTTATTTGAGTCCACAAGTCAGCGATGCGGTGACCGCGGGCCTCCGTTGGGATTTGCATGCAAGTCTGTGTGCCCTTCTTAGCAGACACTGATCAAGCCTATGTGACTTTTTTTTTTTTTTTCATGGTTCAGGTAGATTTTATGGCTCACTCCCTTACACAGCTGTTACAAAAGTCCCCTAAAATCTTCCTCTCTTTTTGAGGTAGAAAGGCCATTTCTAGTTGTTGCTCTTGTTGTTAATTAGTTTTGTTTGTAGGGTGGTAAAGCTGCTTCTCATATCCTTTTGTTGGTTGTGTGGTCATGGCTGGCTGCAATAGATGGAAAAGGATGGACAGGAGAGAGGACGGGGGTTTTGGAGAGGGGCATTGCATTCCGTTATGGCTACTGGGAGCTTCTGTTTTCCTGTCCTGCTATTTTTTAAAAAACAAAAAACAAAACCAAACAAACCACAAACCCAAAAACCAAAAACAACAACAAAAAAACCCCACAAAAAACCAACCAACCAAAAAAAACCCTCAAACCACTTTTAGATCATTAGGTGAAAGGCAGACTGTGCTGGACCTTCACCTGTATGCTGCTTTATAAACATGATGATTTTAAAGTAAATTTGAACAGAACCTAGTTTATCGTGTAATGAGGATTGCTGAAGGAACTTGGTCTCTTCACTCAACATAATGATCCATACCATTGAAGAAGCCACATGTAATTAGATTTACAGCCCTTTTGTTTACCAAGGCAGTGACTGAAATTTTCTTTAGAATCATGAACTTTGCCACCATGCAGGACAGAAAAAGTAACATACAGTTCATCTTTTGCCATTATATCCATTTAATGCCACCTCCTCCAAGCAAAATGTATTTAGCAATTACAGGAGTTAGGCAGAATATTCCATTTATCAACCAATTGCCCTTTTCTCATTACTAATGCATTTTTTTTGAACCTCAAACGTGTTTTTCAGTTGGGGGGAGATGTATCTCCCGTATGTACTAATAAACAGGAGCTGTAGCCTTTAGCGAGATATTTCAAAAGGGAGATAAATACATGTTTAACTTACTAAGTTATGCAGAAAAATGACAAAACACAATTGGATGATGTTTTATTGCCTTCATATATGCAGGGGCGATGAGAGATGTAGCTCTTCCGTCACCAGCTAATAAAAGCTGTTGTTTGACTATTTGATTTTTGAACTCCTGTGCACCTCGCAGGCCTTAAATGACTCTCAGAGAATCTGGGAGACATGCAAGTAGATGATAATTTGTTGAAAATGAAGCATCTCACAGATACTTGCTGCTGTTACTGAAGCTTTAACCCCAACACAGGCATATTTAGAGCCTCATCGAACTTCCCACCAGTGTGTCCAGGCTGTGGTCCTCTTTTATGCTCCCACCTGTGATAGTGTGGGACTGTTGATGCTAGAGGAGTCTTCATCAATGTTGGCAGGAGTGTTGGACGTTGACCATGAGTATGTGCATCTTGTAGCCCATGGATGTGCTGCCAATAATTAGCACTGTATTTTGTAAAACTCTGGATAACAAATTGCTGTTTTTTCAGATTTTGACTATGTATGGACTCGAGTGTTGGTCAGCATTTGAGTATGCTGTGCCGGAATCAAGGCCGGTCTTACTTGACGATCACTTTTGGTGTGCAATGCAGTTTTACATAGTAGCAGCATTTTTCCCTCAAAATGGCTAAGAGAGAATTTAAACTTTGAACCATGGGGGAACTGAGGCTTTTATCGAGGCAGGAGAGTTGTTTGGTTTTACTGCCGGCTTTTTTATGATAAGCTTATATTACAACCAGATAGCTTTGTAGAAATGGTCAAAAGATCAGTTAAATTCAATGGTAAATTTTGCTGTGGTAAAATCAAAGTGTTGAATGGTAGTTACGATTTGACGTGTGCTCATCGCAAAATACCAAGGTGTTTGTTTCAGTCTGATCAAAATAGAAGATTGGAACCCTATTGAAAGAAACTGCTGTTTTATGCTTGTTATTCTATGATTTATAATGTAAAATGAAAACTCTACCACACAATTTTTCAGTTGATAATTTATTTTCAGAAATAACTTCTCATAATGTAGGATGAGTTCTGAAATACTGATCTAATTACGGGTTAAATGTTCAACTTTTCAATTGGTTTTGATGCGTTAAGTAAGCAAATTATTTCTGCTTGCTTTTTTAATTAATCTAGCTCATGTCAACTCAAGCATCAAGGAGCTGTGGTTACACTCCTGGCAGTTTTAGGTTCAGATAGACAGAGCCCCAGTATTTGAAGTGGAAAGACTGGTTTAAAATTGGATGCAAGACTACAGGTTCAGACTCCTATCATTTTTCTTTTCAGGCTCTAATTTGTTTTCCTGTAATATCTTTTTGCTCTAAGTATGTTAACATGGACAAACGTGACTTAATCAGCTCTCTTATTAATGTACTAAATAAGTTATCTTACCAGGAAGTGAATTTTTATATTTGAGTATATGGATAAACTTTTGAGATTATTTTCTCCCCATTGTACAGTGCTTCACTTCAGTCATGCTTAAATGCTTTCAGGTTTTGATTTTGCTCTTTAAATAAAATCTGAAAATTACAGTAGGTAACCTTTAGAAAATATGAAGATCGCCATGCATTGTCTTAATTATTTTCTTGAAAAATCTAAATGACTGGCAACCATGGTAAATTAAAATGATAGGGATATATACTGTTTTCACTTATTATTGACCATAAAGCTTATGGAATTGTGACAAATAGCAAGCTGTTTTAAATTGGCAGCCTGAAAATGAGAGAATTCTTGCAGTTTTACTCTTTTGCTTGATTCCATTCATTTGACTCAATCGTCTGTGTAGAAGTAAGAATAAGAGAATTCTGTCTTACTTTCAAAAGTGAGATTTCCTTTTTCCCCTCCAGGTAGGCAATAACATTGCAGTTGCTGAGCATCCTTAACAATGCCATCTTTTGAAGATTGAGCTAATTTATTTAATTTTCACAGTTAGCACACTCTATCACAATGGTGGGTTGCTGTCACATTAAACATCAGAAAAATTTTACACTTCTTAGCATTTCAGAAATGACCAGTGACATTAAAACTGTATATAGCACCTGGCTTGGAGGTAATTCTTTGAAACTTAATTGTAATTATGACGGTTTCAAAAAAGCTACATGATTATTCTTGATCATGATTGCACAGGGAAGTGGTAATGCTGTCAGGTGTGGGATGGCTTGGAGGAGAATTTGCTGCTTTATGTTTTTCGTCCAGTTTTGTAGTTTCACTGTTAATTTATTATATCTCTAGTGCCTTACGTGTATATAGTACATTTAAGAGAGAAAACTACAGATGTAGTCAGAGATTGCATTGTTTCAGAAAGTCCATAGTGTGCAATATATCGTGGATGTGTGAGACTGTGTGTGTATGTTCTGTTTATGCTGAGTTGAAGTGGAAAGACCCAATTCAGCTCAAGTGAGTGCATAGCCCTCTGCATTGAGAGATAGAGCAATATATATATGTGTCTGTGTGTATATGTATATATAGTACTCAGGGAATCGTTACCTTAGAGAAGCACAGGACTGATATCATCTTGCCTTTTATCATCAAATCATCCTACTGGAGAGAAGCCTTCGAAGCCCGAACACGTTGACCGAATGGTTTGGCTGATGAAGCAACCCTGGCATTAACTGAAAGGAGCAGCATAGAAGCAGTCGTGTTTAGAGAACTAATTGAAAGAAGGGAGTTTTGTGAGGGATTTGGAGGGCAGAAATGAGCTTACAGCACCCAGCATCAAGGATGATTTTCCCAGAAAAGCTGCCTGCTTTGGGGCTGGAGATGTGCAGCAGGTTCTGGGGGAGCAATGCACCCCGAACCCAGAGCACGTGGGAGAGGGGCAAGAGGTGAAGAGGATGCTGTGGGCAGGAGGGGGTCTGCAGCACATGGAGTGCCAGGCTGGAGCATCCGGAATTTGATACGAGTGAAGCTCACATGCAGCCGGAGATGTGGGAAGCAGCAGTGAATGGATGCATGAAGAGATCGGGGTATGAGAGGGCTGCTGAAGGCTGGGAGGAATGAATAGGGGCCTGAGGAATTGCTCCTTGATATTGCTTATGGGTAAGATTAAGCACCTGTATAAACACTTTACACCGAGGCCCACTTTTTTTTTTTTAAAGGATGGATTCTAGCAACATTATGTAGGAAGAAGCAGTATGAGCTGGCAGCACCATTTCCACTGCAAAACTGTTAAACAAATAAGTGTTACAGAAGTAAACCTGTGAGAAATGAAACATCTTTGTACTTTACTAAGCCAATTAAAAAAAAAATCAGGGAACCCTTCCTACATGTATTAGAAATCTGTTTCAAAATCTGTTAAGTGGATATTTTCAGTTGAAGGAAGTTATGTTGCTGTAATGTTTTCTCATTCGTTTCATCTCAAATATGTGAAACCTGCTGTTTCCTAAATAAGTAAAAGCAGATGGAGCAGCCTCGATGATAGGTTTTGCTGAACACTTCAGCTCTGTTAGTTCAATTCTCACTTACTTAATGCTATTACATTAGAGATCTACTTGAATGTTGCAGTGTGGAATGTCTCACAAATATAACATTGACTGGAAAAGTCAGTGAAATACATAAAAATATTATTTATCTAATTTGTTTTATTCTCTTCAGTATCTTTTACTCCAAAGGATTAATTTGACCAAATCATGACATACTACATCAGAGTTGTGCCAACCTCAAAATAAAAAAACCCCAAAGCTCATGAGTCAGTCTCCAGATGTTTGTGAGACTGGTGGAGGGAGTTACCAGTTGTGTTTTAAAGTTCTTTATTTCTTCCTTGGTTTCAAGGACTTCAGATGTACAGTAATTTTATCTTTTCCAGCTTTTGTATTGCACCTCACAAAGGTTTCTAGGTGTTTGTTTTAAAGGAAGACTTTTCCAGTAACCTTTTTTTTCCCAGGATTTAGAAGAAGGAAAAAAAAAAACAATGTTGCAGGGATTTTGATGTCACTGGTAACAGTGATTCTCATAACCATGAAGTGAATTTTCTGTGAATTTGTTTGGTTGTTTTTACTGCTTTCAGAATGAGGTTGGGTAATCAATTATTTGAGTGTCAAGGTTAGCAGTACATTTTTAGTCATGCACATTGTGATTTATACAAATTAAGGCTTTGTCCTTTTGATTTTCCTTTGTCTTTGGAGAGGGATTGCCAATGAAGGTGTCTGAA
>NW_009627218.1:15426-55152 GCF_000690535.1 Cariama cristata | reverse complement strand
AAAGAGTGTGGTAGAGGAAATGAGAAAGGTAAGGTGGGAAGGTTTCCAAATAGAAATCAGTTTGGAATCACATTCATCAGTCTTTGTAAGTGCATCAAATCCAGATGATATAATCCTGCCTAGACCAAAGTTAACACATTCCCGTTGCTTCCAGTAGATAAGGATTTCATCCCAGAGCGCTGCTAGAGTATTTTGAACTTTGATGCAAATAGCCAGATATTCATGATTAGGTGAATAAAATGAACGTTGTGTAGGATAACGAATTTTCCTTAGTAATACCTCCTCTTTCTTCAGGTACAGCAATTAAATCCATTCCTGAATTTTTGCATGTTGAGAAAGTCTCCTTTGAGTTCTCACATTCTTTATTTACTTTATTGAATGTGTGTAGTAAAAATATCAACCCTAAAATTCATTTT
The DNA here is from genome assembly GCF_000690535.1 of Cariama cristata. Taxonomy (NCBI): domain Eukaryota; kingdom Metazoa; phylum Chordata; class Aves; order Cariamiformes; family Cariamidae; genus Cariama; species Cariama cristata. The sequence continues at coordinate 54,736 of NW_009627218.1, read as the reverse complement.
CCTCATGGAATTAGTTTTGCCATCTGGTAGTCATGAATGAGAAATAAGCTTTTCGTTCCTGTTGAGGGAACCGTGAAGGCTCCCCCCGTCCTCCCTTCCATGTTTTGTTTAAATCCAGTAGTTTCCATGAGGAAAAACAAATAGCAAATGGCCAAGATGGGACTGGACTTCCATTAGCAGGACCCTGACTTTATCTCCAGATACATGAGGAGAGCAGCAGGAGTGGGGAGTGTGATGCTGTTCTTGGTTGCACTTGTTGTAAGAGCTCCGTCTCATTTCTGTACACAATGCCCATGGAACTAATATATTTAAGGATAGTGGAGCAACTTGCATTTTCTTAATGAGACTCATGATAGTCAGCATTGTGGGTCTTTTGGAAATGTTAGTGTAATAGAAGCTTTCCGTGATGGGTTTTGTATCTTCTTGTCTGCCTTAAAGGCTCTCTAGCAGATGGACTACAAGGAAAATAGTTTAAATGGGGACACGGGTTCAAAATAACTAGCCATTTAATTGCTCTCTTTCAAAATCATTCTGTATCCTGAAGGTTTTACCACCAGTTAACATTGCATTTACAGTTCTTAAGTTCTTCATTATAGAAACACAGTCAAGAGCCTTTTCTGAAGGGAGCTGGCTTGAACATTCCCAAGATACTGTAAGCTGCAAGGCACAACTTTTTGTTTGGTTTGAAGCAAGGTACCAAGTGCTTTGCAATGAATTTTAATTGATTCCAGTTGCAGTTAGTTTTCAGCTTGTCATTGTTAAGGAGAGGCTTGTTTAGCATGGGGCAAAATATCTCCGTATTTTTCATTCTGACATGTAGGATTTTATCTTCTGTTGGTGTAAATCAGCCTAAAGCCATTGACTGCAATGAAACTGTGCCGATTTATGCCACTTGACCTCCTCTTTTTGCTGCTGTACATACAGAACACAAAGGGATTACTGACTACTGAGTGCTTGCAGAATCAGGCCCTTCAAAACAAATTAGTCACGTCTCTGTCCAAGCAGATTGCAATAAAGCAAGAAATATGAGTAGTGCTCTTAGAATAATTTTGAACATAAAATTTTTTACTGTGTTTCTTTTCAAAGGAACTAAAATGTGGTCTCTTACAGATAAATATAAATGAGCAGACCAGTGAATTTGGATGAAATCGTACCTTTTTAAAGATGCAAATTGAAAATTAAGCCTCAAAACAATAGAATCCTCCTGGGCCTTTCAGGAAGGATTGTATATTGCTCATCAGACTCCACTGCCAGGTTGCAAATTTTATTTCACAGTGAATTCCATGGGAGAGCTGCTGGAGCTCACTTTTATGATGAAAAGAGAAAGATCTATTGAAAATACATGTAGCTTTCCCCACAATCTGGAGCATCCTTTTTTAGGAAGGATATTCTTTTATGGAGAAGGAACGGTAATGGGGAGTGTTGGATTTACCATGCCTTGTCTGGGCCTTTGCATTAAAACCAACAGTATTGTGTGAACGTTCTTATTGGTAAGGGAGAACCTCATCTTTATCCCCGTTCTGGGCCCACAACTATGGCAGATCTTCTTTTTTTTCCTCATGCTGTTTTAAAGCCAGCTCCTTTCCATCTTTTGCTTCTCTCCTTTCTTGTTTTCTTTCTCATTTTCTTCCAGGGTAGGTTTTTTCCAAGCTACTTTGTGATGTCTTCTGACCACAATCATTCAACTTGGAAGTATCTCCCCAAACTGAAAATACAGAAGAGGAAGAATCTGTTCAGGAACTATTCCAAGCAAAATGTAGTCATAATAAAAGAGGTTAAAATTAAGCACTTGAACCAATTGGTAAACTCCAAGTGGAAGAAAGACTGGTTAAAACATATGAGAAATTGCCTATTTACAAAATTATGGTCTTCTAAGTGAAGAGGAAAATTCTGCAGTCTGTTTCATTCTAGTAGGGACAGAGCAGGGCTTTTAGGAGGTATTTTACAGTGGTATCATCCTGTTTCTGCTCTTGGCTGTTGCTTTTTATGGAATATGAATACTGGACAAATGTGGGAAGGATGATAACAATGGATTTACAAACATAAATCCTAAGGCTAAGCTGGAAATGTCTCACAAACCTCAAGTTGGCCATTAGGTATGTTTGAAATGAATCTCAGACTTGGACTTAAATGTTTTCAGTGGTTGATCTTTATAGCATATTGCTATTAAAATAAGGTACATAGCAGCAGTATGTTTTGGTTTTGTATAGTATTAAAAAAATCATGGTTAGTACTACAAAGCAGCTGCTCATCACAGAAAGCAGCTTCGTTTCAAGAGAAAAGTATAATTCTGATTATGGAGGAAATATTTCCTTTACTTCCAATGCTGTATTCAGAAAAATTCTACTGCTTGTGGATAGCTCTGGTTGATGCAGATTAGGTTAAAAAATGCCCTTTTACTTGGACAACTATGGAACAAAGTCAATAGTTAATAAGGCAGAGACTTGCTGCGGGCCGGAAAGTATTCGGGACCTCTCTAATTCAGCTGCTATCAATGTTGTTCCTTGGTAGTTCGACAGACTGACCCCCTTACATGTAGCTTCAGTTCGGGCACTGGTTGTAGCAATTCTTCTTGTGCAACTGCAATATTAGTAACCCCATGAAATACTGTAAGTACAGCAGTAAGCTGGCACACAGAGGAAATAGGAAAGAAAATGGTTTAAAAATGTGGCTTTGCATATGCTTTCAGTGCACTACAAATGTATTTTAACTTACGAATTCCCAAGTGCAGTGGTGTTACTAGCTGTGAAGGGGACTGGACCCTGCATTGTAAATCAGCTTTTTCTTCAATAAGTGCATGCTTCAGACTATCTTCAAAACATGTTTGTGTTTGTTTTCTTTTTTTTTTTTCCTACACCTCCCCCCCGTAAATAACTTTTTTATTTAACTGCTAATCCCAACCTGTCTTTGCATCCATGCTGTATCTAGGTGGAAGGAAAGTGCATTTGTGTGAAGCAGTGTGTGCTGCAGCCTTCTGTCTTTGGCCTGGTTGTGAGAATGGGGCCAGAGGGCTGATTGACTCCTGGGTGCCTCCAGTCAATCACAGCAAATTCCCTTGGCGTAGCCAGGCTGAGATGGACAGAAACAGGGTCCAGTCACACCTCAGGTAGATTAATCTCAGCAAGACAGCTCAGCTTTTTAAATATTCCAGTTTAAACTGTTCAGTTCAGTGCAGATAATACACTGCAATTAGAATTTAATTTCAAAGAAATACTAGAGAGCATACCCTGACATGCCTCCCCCATAGAAAGTTTAATTCAAATTGTTGGGAAGATAGAGCATTAAGTAAATGAAATGTGAGTAATAACCCGCAGATTGCCAGAGAAGTGTATGCCTAGGCATTTTAAAAGTAATGGTAATATTCCACCGGCTCCTGAGAAATATATCAAAGATTCATAGATTTTTAAGGCCAGAAGGCACCGTTAGATCATCTATTCTGACAGCCTGCATAACAAGCTAAAAACTTTTCCAGTAATTGCATCAAACATACACAAAAATATAAAAGAAAACAATTTTGATTAAACAGCAAGAAATGTGCATGTTGAAGGTATCGTCGTTTCTCCAGGCTTCAGTTTGCAGAAGTTTTGTTTGCTTGCATGATGCAAATTGGATCTGCTGCCTGGCTCATCCAGCAATACCTGAATTTTGATTCCTTGTTTCATCATTTATAGCCTTTAGGTGGATTAGATGTTTTTATATACAAAGAAGTTGTTTCACACAGAGGTGATTGACTCCTGAAGGGGAGAAGCATGCACTGAGCAGCTGGAGCTATACAGTATTGCCAAGTCTGGAGACATCCAAACTTTGCCCGTTTCGTTGGCCTGATTTCTGCTAAGCATCACAAAGTACCCAAAGTTTTTTGGGAACAAGCAACTAATGATAATTAAAAAAACCCCAAAATCCTAAATAAAAAAACCTCAGCACTTTTTGACTACAGTGGTCTGTTTGTTTTTGGAGCCAATTCCATTATTTCCTGCAGTTTAGATTCAGTTTGAGCTCTTTGTCTGAATTACACCTTATACCAACCATCCCTTTTTTGCCCTTCACCACACCATGAGTGATTTTATTTTATTTTGTTTGCTATTGAAGTATGCCTTTATACAAACTCTGGGAATGGTATGCATATGGATCACTTACAAATAAATCTGTGTACAGAAAAAATAGATTGCCAAGTAGGCAAAACATAAAGATGTCTGTGTACTCATAATTTCTCAGTGTTACTGTGCACCACACTTATGCAGGATTAAGAGCTGTGTATCTTTCCTGCAAAACATACGTTCAAAGAGGAGAACCACCTGCATTAATTTTCTTTTTCAGCTGTCACTGCACACGAATCTTCGCTGCCTGTCGGGATTCATATAAATGGCTGATGTTGCATCTGAAGATAACACGTTGTACTTGGAGGAAATATACTGTGTGAACTTAGATGCTGTTAATATTGTTGTTATTTAGCTTCTCAGAACTCCATCTGCTTAGCTATTCTCAGTGCAGATGTCCAAGGCTACTTGGGTACTCACCCAGCTTTAACCACAGTTAAAAGGTGAGTTTAATACATGATAGCTGTCAGATAGAAGGCATATCAAATTTTAAATTTCACATAGGGCATTTTATAAAGTGCTTTTCGTTACCTGTAGTGCTGTGCTGATGGCTATGATGAGTTTGTATAGTGATAAAATCATGCAATGGTGCATTTGTCAACTGTGTCAGGGTAATAGAAATGACTTGAACATCATCTCTTGCAATTTATGTTTTGAAGGAGCTGAACTATTCTGTAAACGTACTTGAATTTCAAATTGTAATGTATCTGAGAAACATAATTTTCCTTTGCAGAACTTTTAGTAGTTAGTCTTTGCAGTTTCACATAGGTATGGTTTCCATGACTCTGTGTCCCCATGTGGCTGGCGTGGCATGCCATGTCTTTCTGCTGCCCTCCTGCCAGCTTTGTTTCTGTATGTTTGACGTGATTGTTCAGGCAAGATATACTGCAGATGAATTGTAGAAAGCTCACATTAGATGAAAATGAGCAAAGATACTCACTAAAATGGCCACGGATGTGGTAAGTGATTTACTTGAAAATGCTCATCGCTTCTTGGTTAAGTAAGTGATCATGGTTAAGTTTTCCTCAGTAGTATTTAACAGTCCATTAAAGATTCTTTGAAACTCTGAGAAACTGGAGATGGAAGGATGCTCTTGCTCTTTGTGCTGATTGATATCAACTTGACCAGCATCCACAACTAAAAAAAAAACTTACAGTAGCAGCTGAGGTGTGTGCTTCTCTCAACCACATTATTAACCATGGTGGGGCAAGGGTTATTCACAGATGATACAGTCTAAATTTAGTAGAGGCTATGTAAGTTCTGACCACAGCTTGTTTACACTCCTGTTCATAAGGAGACTTTCAGGGCTTAATCTTTCTCCTTAGTCAACAAACCTCACCTGTGAGAGGACATGTTGTAAACAGTCACTGAAATCTTTGCAAGGTTGGACCTGCCTCACATTCAGAAGACAAATTCAGGGTGGTGTGGTTCTGATTGGGTCTGATTTGGTTTCAGCACTGGTTAGAGGAGTCCATAGTAAGCAACATTTCATGAAGCTTTTTTAAACAAGTATTTAATGCAGTGAGTCCTGATTTGCTTATTTGCAAATGGACTTTATGCAGAAATGGCTATTATTATATATGAAATTCGTTGGACTTTCTTTTTTTTATTGGGGGCACCATGGTCTTTATTTCAGATTGGTGTCCTCTGTCTGCAGCTGCCTTCTCACATCATTTCACTCATTTTTCTTATTCTCTTCTTTGTAGTTCTAAATGGAAGGACCAGCAATCATCTCCAGATTCTAAAAAAACAAACAAAACAAAACCCACGCCAAAAGAACCGACCCACCCATACTTTAAAACTTGCTTATTTTTGGAATTTTGAAGAGGTTTTTCCTATCCCTAATGAGATTTCATTCTGGAGCAGCACTTGAGAATTACAGCAAGTGTTGTAACAACGCCACCTAAGAGAAGATGCCAAGAAAGAAGGAAATAGTAATTTTATTACAAACAGCAGGTGGTTAAGGTAGAGTAGCAAGCAATGCCAAACATGTCTGAGTTTGCAGTAAGTAAAAGGGTTGGAAAATACCGTGTCATGGGATGGCAAAGGTAGAGTCAAAGATGCAGGTAGCGATGATGAGAAACATTCAGGGCAGATGGAGCTCTTGCCAAGGCATAGATCACAATCAAAGAGGTAGATAAATATTCTTTATGTTTACTTAGATTTCTTGCTATGCTGGCAGTTTCTCTCCCATTCAGGCACATCACTTGCTTGTTTCATTGGCTCTGTGTTTTACTTACCAACATGCTAATATTCAAAGCTTTATTAAGCTTCATTAAGGTATCGAATACTCTCTGCTGCCTTTTTTGCTGGCATCTCTCCACTTTCTGGTGGTGGGACTGGTTAGGTTGGCAGTGCCGATAGTTCTTGAGCCCTCTGTGTGTGTGGTGGTCTCTGTGCATACATGTGGACAGCTTGGAGTCCTAAGTCGGATCGTTGGAGTAATCATTCTGTTACTTTGAATGTGCTTCCTGAAGCTGTTGCTTCCCTCCTGAACGGTCTTTGCTGCTCAGGAAGTTAAAACATGGTTCGACATGGATGCAGTGCAGTCCTGGTTGGGAGGTCTGGTGTACATGCATACGCTTTGATAATTGGTTTAATCAGAAAATTAGGTGCATGTTAAACATCATTAGTTCAGAATATTTTGTATTTTTTTAAAAAAAGGAACCCAAAGCCCGTTTTGGGCAGCAACGACAGCTAAGCTTTTCAAAGGTTGGGTATGAATACTAACACACCCTGAGGTATATTAAAAAAGGTCCATGTTCTTCATGGATAGTGTCATTGGAGAGGCACAGGAACAAGCTGTCAGTTATGACATGCAAGGAACTGTTTGTTCCTGTTCATTTTCAGTGGCTAAATGCTGCTGCTTCACACTTTCTCTGACAGTCCTTTTGTCATGCTGTCTCGCAGAGGTGGAGGGCACACAAACCATATATTATTTCAGACCCATCCTAAAACTTGTCTCTCGTATTGCTGTTGCCAGCATTTGGCATAGGGTATAATTCAGGCAGCTCAGATCCCTGCTGTGCGAGTGTCTATGAGGGGACAGGTAGAGAAGAAGAACCATGTGTGCTGTGGCAATGGTGGTTTCTTCTCTTAGTCCCAAGATCTCATTAATGGTGTCTCGGGGATGGGCTGTGGGAGAAGGTGCAAGGATGCAGCTGGCAACACCTGTAGGAGTTCGTGCATTTTTGCAGTGCTATTGAGAACCCGTGTGAGTGACCGTATGCATCACGGGAGCTGCAGATGTCGTAACGGCTATTGCAGTGTTGAGTTTGGTGGAGGCCTCCTGAGGGCTCTGAGGCTTGGAGGTGGGTGGAGATTTTAGTCATGGCCGGTCACGAGTTGGTGGGCATTATGGCTTCTGCCATATCTTGTCTCGCTTCTCGTGGCCGGCATGAGAAGTGTGGGTAGGTGCAAGCTGTAATTTCTGGGTGGGATTTGTCCTCTGCTTGGGTCTATAGATGCTGCTGCACTTCTGTTTGGCTTGCCCTGGGATTCATTGTTTTTTATGTAAAGTTAGATATCTGCATTTGAGCAAATGACAGTGCCACTATACTTGAGAGCAGTAACTTCAACATTGCCTTATTTCCATCTTAGCATCAGTCCCAGCCTTCAGCTTGCATGTTGGAAATTCAGATGCTACAATCATTTTGCCAGTTGTAAAGATCTCAGCCTATCAGGAAGGCAGGAGCTACATTTATAGTCTCAAAGTGTTAGCACGCTTTGGGAGCAAGTATGAAATCAGAGGATAGCTTTCTGGCAGTGTCAGTTAGAGTAATCTTGTTGGTACTATCTACATATCTCCTCAGGTCTATATGCTAAAGAGATGGAACTAGTGAGGAGAGAAAAAAAAAAGTGGCTGCCTCGCAGCTGCGACCAGGTCTGCAGCACCCTGTCCGTAAGGATGCACTGGCTTTGCACAGAGTGGGTAAGGAGCTGCCTCCCCTCATTTACAAACGAAGCACAGGCATGCAAGAGGTGGGGAAAGGGTGTTACATCTGTGAAATTAAACTGTTTGAAATATCTATAGCAGAATGCATGCATTGCTTTAAGTGGAGCAACAGGAGAAAGGTACAGTTTTGGCAGCATTGCTGTAGCGTGAGGCAAGGTTTTGAGCATCTGAAAACCAGATTCTTCTGCATATTTTCAGTCTGGAATTCCAGGTAGCCTTGTAGGAAAAAAAAAAAAGGCAAAAGAAAAGCCCAATATGTAAAAATGTAATGATATTAACAGGCTTCTTATGCAGACGGTGCCTTGCTCTTAGTGTATGCATGGCTTTCATCTCCTCTTAGAGGCAACTCCACTTAATGTTGATATAAAACTGCCTGTTAATTGGAGTACATGGAGATAATGGTAGGAATAATCTCTAAGTAAACTCTTAAAAGCTCTGGAAAAAGGGTATTTTTTAAAAAAAAAAATCTCTCCCCAAAACCTGAGTTTGCACTCTGCTTTGAAGATAGACTCATCAGTGTGTGAAGCAGACTTCTGCCTTGAGGCCATTTATAGTGCCGAAGCTTGTGAAGCTAAAACAGTTTGATGTGTAATTGCAGGAGGAAATGGAAAACCTGCTGAGCATGGCAGGATGTAGTGCCTTATCACCCTTTATGTGCATCCAGTGCTTGCTGAAATTGCCAGCGGATCCGCAACATCGACAGAACGGTGACATTTTTCATGGGCCACCGTGTTCTGAATCAACACTGCAACAGTGCGATTAGAGTAGGTAAAGTAGGGGGAACAATCAAAGAGTTGCATGTGACAGATCAGGTTTTAGTCATTCCCTGCTCCTTATTGCCTGCTGTCTTGTGTGATATGCAAAACAGCTTCTCCAGACGCATTACACCTTCACATTACCTGAAAATTGAATTTTATTTGGTGGCCTGCATATAATTTATAGCACTCTTCCAATGCACTTCAGTTCTCATTTAGCTAAAAGTGTGTTCTTTATTTCCTACTGGCAGGGAAACAGAGAAATAAAACTGAATATTCAGCACCACTTACAGCGTATAAGAAACCAGGCTATTGAAGCTTTAAGCTGCTTGGATACGTTATTGACAAGAACTGTCTATTCTGGAGTTAAGCACACGATGTATTTGATTCCCAGAGGTATCATCACTCCATAGTAATTAATCAGGGAAAACGCACTGACTCTGAATAGCAGTACTTGAAGTTACGGGCCACTATTAGCTCTAAAAAAAAAAAAATGGAAATTGTACATACTGTATGGAGGAGAAATGAGGGTCCAGGCTAAGAGCTTGGGACCTAGCCTTGCAGGGCAGGGAGGAAAAAGGTTTTTTAATTATTCAAATAGAATACTTTTTCCACTGAGCATTTCACTATATGGAAAAATGCCCTGTAAATAATTTACTGCTCGCATTGTTTTGTGTGTGGTACCTGCTGTTGGAATCAACTCTTGGACCAGCACATGTTGTTCACCCATACACTCTAAAATATATAATGCTTGTAACGCAATATCCCTATATCAACAAGCTACTTACATATGGAAGAACTGGCAGTGAAAATTCATTTGGGATGTAAAATAAATATTTATAACTAGGAGTTAGGGTTTACATTTATTTCTCTTCCACTTTAAAGCACAATGCAATGGGCTGTAAAAGATCCTGGGAAGTTCACTCAGCAAACAGAATGTTAATTGAGTATCAGGATCCATGGAAGAGCTGGCCAAAAGGCAAAAGAAGTCATTAGAAACAGAGAAGTAGATAGCAAACTGCTAGAGAAGTAGCGAAAGTTGACTGGCACAAAGGCAAATGATGGATGGAAGATAAGCAGCACTGCATCTCTGTTGCACCAACCACCTCAAAGCACCAACATTGCAATGTGTTTTGGGTGGAGGGTACAGATTTCCAGCTCGTGTTGGGGTGACACAACTTATGTTGATTTGTGCAGCCCTCAGAGAACATCCGAGACCAAGATGCATCAAGTCTCTTGGTATGTCTTTAGGTCAAATTTAAATTGCTTCGTGATAGATATAGCAATATTGGTGTTACTGTGTTTTACAACTCAAGTTCGCAGTGGGGATATCCCTCACTTGCAGTGCTACGTGATCCGAATTTTGACTAAGGGAACCTGTGTTTTAGCTGATGCTCTCTTAGCTCTCTTGCAGCTACTTTTCTTTTAATCATGTGGATTCCTTCTTGCAGTTTTTGTTTTCTTAAGATGAATCTACGGAACTGATGTTTGCCTTTCTGTGTGTGATCTTTGTTTATATACTTTCTGAGCTTGATTTATACAGCAGGTCATTTGTTGCAACCAAACATTTATTTCAATCTTGTCCTTACAGTTTGATCTTTCAAATAAACAGTTTAGTTTTATTCTTCAAGAAAAATTCATCCTATCTAATAGGCTTTCAAATTTGATACTTTGAGAAAAAGGAAACGGCTTAAATGCTGTTTCCAGGCAAAACTTGTGCCATGTAGGACAACTAATAGCAGTGTGAATTTCGAAGTCTAATTACAGATGCTATCAACTGTGAAATTTATGCTGTTTATGGGGAATTTAACTGTACAAATGTAAGTTTTAAATGGGAAAAACAAAACAAACCCTCTGAACGCACTGAGTGGAATTCATTCCCACTCTTCCTTTTTGGTGGGTTTTTTTTGTTTGTTTTTGTTGTAAGGGTTAGTTGCGAAGGTGTGTCTCCAAGTCAAAGGTGATTTCAGAGGGGAGATCTCTTGGCCATACCTACTTGGAGAATGGCCAGATCTACTTCTAAAAATTCATCTTCAAATACTTCTTTCCATGTTACATGTAGTGTGTTCTGGGCTTGCCCTGGATTTCAGAAGTTTTCTTTCACTTGTGTTCTGTATCTTTCTGGTCCCTACTAAAGCTACATTCTCCTTCAGAAAAATGCGGCTTTCAGTAAAGACCAATCCTGCAAATGTGAGCAAGAATCTTACTTATGGGCTTGAAAGGGGAAAAATTGCCAGGCCTCCTAGAACTTTAGCAAGGAATCCTGCTTCCAGCAGGACATTCAAATAACTTCTCTTTCCTGTTAGAGGATGCAGACGAACTAGCTTTCCTTGTATCTCATAGACTCAAAGCCTTCTGATTTTGGCAACATTTTCCAATTATATTTATTTAGCAAAAATTGCTCCAGCGAATAAAAGATAATGTTCTTTGCATCCTTAATCTGACCTATTGAGCAGTGCTACTGGATTCATGTGTTTTTGACTTGTAACATTTTAAAACTAAAGAAGTCCTATATAAGTGGGTATAGCAGTGCATAGCAGAGGCTTTGCAGTTCGTGAAGGATAGCAGGGGTAACTTGAACAGCAGCTTTTCCAGAATTGTCATGGATCTTCTGGGGTATGTAACAGCATAAATCGAGAATAAATGTACTGGTAGTATAGCCTATATTAATATTACATATTAAAAACATTCCCAATCAGGTCTGTACATACGAAGGTCTCTCCAAATTCAGGAGTCACACCTTTCACGTCTTGAACTATACCACCTAAAAGCTTCCTATGAAAAATCTTCAATGTGAGGTTTATATGTACAGCAGTAACAGGGCGAGACTTTTATGGATGATGGGTTTAATGTCTTTGAGCTGTAAAGCGTGACTGTCTCTCACTTTTGTCTCTCTCAAAGAAAGAACTTTGCTAGTTCTTTACACCACAGTTGTAAGCTTAAGTAAACTTCCCTTAGCAAATGAATAACAGAGCTATTTTATCTGCGGGCTCTCTTTGTCATTGCTCTGGGATGTTTTACTACAAAAGCCCTTTCTGGTGTACTGATTTGCTAAACATGCTAGCAGATTTTTTTCAGTTAATATGAGAACAAATGCAGTTACCATGTAGGCTTGAGTAATACCAACACAGATCTCATCTTCCCAAGGTAGAGATGATTTTTGTTACTTTGCACAAACATAACCATTGTTTTGACATAATAACAAGAATCAAAAAGACTTTCCCCATATCCAGCTTGCACTTTACCTTGATAAAACAGTTTATAAACAAAAATTTATTGAAATAGAAGTTAGTGTTAAGAGAAGAAAAACAACAGGAATACTATTCTGAACATGCCCAAGTCCTGATCAGTCCTACGAAAAGCTGATAAATTATTAAAGAATTTCAGTGTTAACTGAAGAGCGAACAATTTGGTTTCTTCGTATGCCTATGTAAGGCTCAGCTCCTGTTCTCTAGCACTTTTAATAAATGTACTTTAGCAGCTTTCAATTTCTTAAATAACAGACTGCTTAAATGATGTGTTACATTAAAAGTACTGATTATTTTTTACACTTTTAGATGCATTTTTTGTCTTTTATTTCCTATTTATGTGAAGTAAACAACAGTAGAACACAATCAGTCCATGAGAAATGATGAGAATATGTATCCCACTCACTAATGGCATGGAGTTTCCTTTACAACAGACAGTCATGCTTTCTCCTAAATTTTAGTTTTATAGACTAGGTTTTGTTCTCCTTGGAAGTACATTATAAATCAATAAGATGCATTTTACAGTGAAAGGACAACCTTATATGTGTAGAGTACTCTTTGGAAGACTTTTATATTTTATTGAACACTTGAAAAGTTGCAAAGTGGCACGCTTTGAGTAAGAGTAACTTAGCTTTCCAGTGATGCTGTCTTCTGATTACTGTATATCACCTCCTATGCAAAATTTATTGCGGATCTGGGTATCTGTATTTCAATAACATCTTGAGAATGTTTATTGGAGTGAGCTATCCTCTGCAGTAAGCGAACGCAAATACTTACCTGAGAATTGATTGATATGTATGGAAAACCAGAGCAATAAAATCAGTTACTGCAAAAATGTTCTGGGTGAAATCTTAACCCGTTGAAGTGAGTGGGAGTTTTGCTGTTGAACTCTAATGAGCTGATGATATTTTTGTTGTTTATGAGCGCAACTGAGTCCTCAGATGCTGATACAATGGCAGTGTGTTAGTCTAAGGCCCCTTCCAAGATCTTGCAGCAAGACAGACCAGATCTTTAGAAAGAAACCTTGGGCATGCAGCAGACTACAAGGCAGGGATGTTCCTGGTTTTGGAATTATCTTTTTCTTACTTAGAAAATAGGAGCCTGGGGCTCTTTGGGAATCTGCCTGGTAGTGTCATGGGTGATCAGGAGGTTTGGCCTTGGTGCTGGTTTTAAGGATCCTCTGCAAGGGTGGTGGTGACCGCACCAGGAATCCTGGTCAGGGAGAACCGCTGACCTGAGGGGCCCTCAGCCTGCAGCATTTGGTACCCTGGGGGATTGCTCGCCCTGCTCTGAAGGCATGTGCTGATGAAGGAGTCTCGTGCAGGTGTTCTTCTGCATGGTTAACAGCTCTGTCTCTGCCACTTCAGTACAATCTCCAAGACTATACAAGGTCTGACTCTGGTTCTCATTTAGTTGAATAAGAAACAAACAAACAACAAAAAAAAAGAAATTGATTTTGCTATTCTTCCTGGTTTTGAAACATGATGTGCATACCCTATGCATGCCCCCTTCTCCCTGAAGGGGAGAAGAAATAAATAATTCAGACACTAGAAAAATTAAAACAGCTAAATGAAGCCAAAATCCCAAACCACAGGAAAATACTTTGATTGGTATTTCCGCTTCTTACTTTGCTGTGATGGATTTATTTTAGTCGCCAGTAAATCTGTCAAATCAAAAAGTGTTTATTTAAAGGAAATATTTACAGCAGTGTTTTCTTTTAGGAATCTTATAATCTAAAATGAAAAAAAAAAAAGAATCCCTTTTAGCTGTGTGATTAAAGGCAGTTCAGCAATGTTAGAACATTTTATTTTGTTTCAGCCAGGTGATGCATTGCCTTGCTGTCTGGAGGTTCGGTCTTTCTTTGAATGCTTGACCTTTTTCTAATAAACATCTGCTATATTAAAAACCTGTGTTGTTCTGTTTTCTTTTGCATTATCATAAAAGGATGCAAGCAGAGGAGAAGGGGAAGCAGGATCCAGAAGCATTTGGAGCCACAACGTTTCCAGTGACACTGTCACTGAAATGCAATCAGACTATCTTTCTTCCATGTTATTTATTCAGTCTTTCTCATGGGGCAGTGTGGTCTGCAGATGGTACCGATCCTATGTGCGTTGACTTCTGTCTTCTAGTTAGGTGGAAAACCCTTTGGACATGCACACGTTTTTATTTTGGGATGGGGACTTGGAGTTTCTACTTTAATGTAAATAATTACCATTCTACTACTGTTTCATTATGTGTGTCTAAAAAGAGAGAGAGCGAATATGCAGAATCTCTTGATCTGAAGCGTATTCCTGCCTGTGTGGCTTTGAAGCCAGTAGCTTCAGTGGGTGGATGATCCTCTCTTCGGAGGGAGAAGAGGAGACTGCAGAGAAATGCTGCATTGTGTTTGAAGCAATTCACTAGAAAGAGACCCTTGTTCCTTTATACCTTGTCCTGGAGCTGTTTGGGGGGAAAAAGAAAGTTCTTTTCATTAAAATATTTTGTTAACCTAGATAAATCAAATTGTTTTCAGTCAGAATCTTCCCCAGGAAGGAGAAGTCAGCTTTTTGTGGAAAAATCAAACTCTTAGAAGCTTTTGGTGCTTCTTGAGTGAAGTCTTATATTTTGATAAAAACACTTGTCTGGCTGTAGTTGCAAATTTTGTTGCCACTGATGTGCACCTGGCTTCATGGTCAATACGGGTACATCCCTATGCCTTCCCCATTGCCTTGGAGTCTGTATGTGTTCTGGATTAACTTTCTGATGGAAAATGGAGGTCCCCAGCAGCGGAGGAGACTGTGTGTCTGTACCTGCACGTACGCTGCATCAGTGGGCAGGGCGTTAACATGCTGCATGCTGCGGGTTTTGCGGTGTGGTAGCACAAGGTAATTGCACGTGGAAAGAGAGGTGAACACAATCCAGGCTCACTGCATTTCTCTCGTTAGCTTGATTTCCAAAGACGTTTCATTACTGGAATAAGTACTTCAAAAGGGTGCGGAGCTCTATTTGTCTCCGATGCTCTCTTGGAAGTATTGGTGCCGTTTTAAGGATTATCAGGCATAATCTACTGTTTGGTGCTCAGACTTGCACAACTGTTATTTAACACTGGTTCAAAAATGACAGGTTGTCAGTACTGGTTGTGAAGGAGCTTCAAGGAGCCATTGTTCTTTCAAATTAGAACATTTAAACATTTAAATCCAAAGCTAGGACTGCAGGCTCGTTTTAATTATTCTTTTTGTCTTTTGGAAATACTTTCCTACTGATGATCACACAGCTGTCACATATACATTACCTTTAGTCAGAATACATGACAGTGCTTTCCTATTAGCTGTCATTGTTTTACAAGAGAAACTGAAAACCACTAGAGCAGATATATTAATTTCAAAAGAAGACACTGCTGGCAAAGTTATTAAAATAAAAATATCTGAAGACTCAAATTCATTTGATTTATAGCAAAGATCTGCTGTAATGTCTCTTGGCAGTTGAGGTGACTGGATTTTTTTTGGCTGTCTTAGGAGATGCCTACAGTCCTGTCTGTCTGATCCTACTCCGTCAGGTTGAGGAACAATATTCAGAGTAGTTGGTGATGTGTTAGTCATTCCTCCTTTGTAAATCATTTTTGTCAGCAAGATAAATACATTACTGCTCTACTATACGTAGTAATCTTAAGCAGTCATGAAATCCCAAATATCTCCACTCTCTACCTGCAGATCTTGATTCTCTGCCATTAGTTATCAAACTCAACGTTCAATATGAAACATTAAAGGAATCCTGAAAAATACTAACTGCATTGGTTAAAAATGTATGGAAGCACTGCGCTTCCAGTATTGGGCTCATAACTGAGGAATAATTAGCAAAATGGTAGGGGAAGAGCAAAGTTAAGTAACGAAGTTTTGTTGTAGAAAAATGGTACTGCTTTGTTCCCCCTCTGAATTCACCAATATTCATCAAAAAGCTGAAGGGTGAGTCTGGGTCTTGCTAACTTTAAGCATACATTTGAATGGTTTCATGAACTGGTTTTCTGGGAGAAAAATAAAAAATTGTGGGTGTATGGGGGGAAATGCAGCATATTCATAAAGTAAACAATTTTTTTCACTTTTCTCCTTTTAATAGTCCTGTCCACTTGCCTGTGTTTTGCCTCCTTTATTTTCCTTCTCCACTTTTGCCTTCTCTGTTCCTCTGCAGCGAGATGTCTGCAGTGTAGGGGCATCCGTCTTCTTCCCCACCGGGTCTCGAGCACGCAGACGTGCGCTGTGCTTTTGCTGTCACAGCTGTTTAAGTGGCTTTGCAATCCTCCGTCAGCGCCATCGCGGCCAAGTTCCATAGGCAAATGAATGTGTTTTGTGGTGTAAGTTAAAATAATCGTTCTTAAAATGGATTCCTTTCAGAAATTTCTGGTAGGATTGTTTTGGCTTAGTGTCTAACTCATTCACTGGCTTCTAAACCACAGCAACGGAGTTTACTTTTAAGACTTAAAAACCTACCTGTTGCTACAGTTAACTATGATTCAACATATTTTACCTTTCCTTGGGTGGGTTGAATAAATGCTTTTTTAATTGTTTGCCTAGAAGAGGTTTCAGTAGGCAATCCTGGGTTCCTGGCGCAGCAGCAATGTTACTCGTTTTTTGTGGATGTTCTCTTATTTCTTAGGAGAGATTACACAAAATAGAAAATCAAGAGTTCTACTCACAAAGGCAGGGTGGAGTTATTTGCCATTTACCATTCAGCTAGGTACAGTTAATTACATCTGCATCTTTCACGTCTAATCTCCTGAAATATGTAAGGTAATTTTATTTTCATTTGTATTTGCTACGTTGGTTTGGAAATAAATGTATGCAATATGTTTTCTGGGAGTTCCAGATGTATTTTAAAAAGGGCAAACCAAATTGATTTAATCACAGATATTGTTAAAGGCTCTTTTTTAATGGAATGGGCTGTGATTGCTGCTGCTAACAGAAGATTTTAATTTTTTAAGTTGTTATTGAAAGAGAATATGCATGTCTTGAGAATGAACTACAAAATGAAAAAAAAAAAAATAATAAACCCAACAACAAACAAGTCATAGGAGGAAAAGATTGTTGTATGGGAATAGTTTGTATGAGAACACTGGAGCACCTGAAACTGCTTCCCTACCCCATGATTCATATGATAAAATTATTAGGAAACACAAACTTTCGGACTCCTATGAGTTTACTTGAAGTTAAGTGCAAGGGAGAGGAGGCGATGACTTTTCCTAAGAGCCACTGAGTTCAAGTAGAAATATTCTTATCCCTGGTAGTTTGCTTTTTACTGTGAATGTCACACATGGAGTCGTTGTCACTAATGGCTTATTAAGACTGGGAAAATTGGGGGTGGGAGTTGTACGTGCTGATGGATTGCTTTATTACAGCGTAGTGTTGGTGTCTTACAGTGCTGTAAGAGTGAATGGCCTTAATGTCGGCAGCAGCATAGGCGGCTAACAGAAACCCATGATCACGTCCCTCCTGGAGACTCTAGTCCTTATTCAGCATAGACAATCAAGGGGGTGATTTAATTTGGGCAGTACCTGAATTGTTGGAGTAGCAATTAATTAATGATCAAGTGCATATTGTGGATTCATGCACTGTGGGTGTTTGTGCTGATCCTCATCATGACTTCCTCAAGTAGATTCTGGTTTCTTTTCACATCTTTGCATACAAATAGAAATGTTTAAAGACTGGTGCTCTTAGAGGGATAACATACATGGCTGTGAGCAGCTTCTGATGATGTTTAAATGCTAACGTGAACTTGAGGTGCTTTCTGAACTGTGGAAGTCAGTTATTACAAGGGCTCTTCGTCGGTAGGATCGTTATTCTTTTCATGCTGTTCAAGAAAAAAAAATCTAAGAAACTACAGTGTAAAATTAAGGAAGCGCTATTTTCTATTCAAGTGAAGGTTTGGAAATCATTGGTTATTTCTCTGGGCTTGATTTTCATAACTGCTGAGATGGGGAGTGTTAACAGGTGTTACAGGGCAGAGCAAGCACAGTGCGTTTTCATTTTCTGTTGTTACAAAGCCTGTGTATCAAAATTGACATCCACATCTTAGATACAGATGCATTTTTCTGGTGGAAACGCATACAAAAATAAAGACTTCTGTCATAATGCATGTTCTGAATTGTCTAATACCCATAAACCTGTAAGTGTTGGATCTTGTCTGGGCAGTGCTGGTGCAAATTTTAATATGGTGATTTTGTTCTGACAGTTGTTTTGTTTTTCTTATGCTGTCTTGATGCTAGTTCTTGTGTTAGTACACTGACACCTGTGTTGGATGTTCAGGTTCTGTCTTCTGTATATGGAAATGTCCGTGTATCTGCAAATGTCCATCATATTCTGAGTCTATAATAAGCAAGGAAATGAAGATATGCAAATGAAAATTTGAGAGTTAACCCTGTCAATTTATAATAAATGACTAAATATCGCAAAAAAATCAAGAAATACAGTCAACTTAGCTAAAAACCAAATCGAGTATATTAAAATATACAATGCAATTAAAATGCCACTTTAACATGAGAGAATATTAGTGATTTATATCTTATACATCTAGGGCAAGATGCTGACTTGGATGGTAATTCAAGAAGCTCACTTGGATAGCTAATCTTCCACTGAAATACATCTTATGTTTTGCTCTGATAAGGACCCATTGACGTGAGGGTGGAATGGTAGATTCATGTTTTGGTGTTTTCTTGTTACGTATATGTGCAATTCCTGGATGCCTCTGGAACGCAGCAGGTTCGTACAGCCTGGCTACAGACAGATGCAGGTGGGGAAGAAACTTCCTTAA
The DNA here is from genome assembly GCF_000690535.1 of Cariama cristata. Taxonomy (NCBI): domain Eukaryota; kingdom Metazoa; phylum Chordata; class Aves; order Cariamiformes; family Cariamidae; genus Cariama; species Cariama cristata. Next base: position 35,901 of record NW_009627218.1, on the reverse strand, counting down.
TGTAGCTAAGCTAAAGCCTCTCACTTCTGAATTACAATCCCTCTGGTATTCTAGTGTTGAAAACTTCTCTGGCTGCCAATTTTGCTGAATTGTGCAATGGCTTTGTGATGTACACAAGCAGTCACGAGGGACTAAGGTAGATCTTTTGACCTAAGGCAAATAGAATTTAATCTCTGGCCCTTGGAGGTTTCCTCTATAGTTAGAGTGGCTTCTGTGTTATATCAGTGTGCCTACTGATTGTTGGAAAATTGGCTTACCTTATTAATGTGTGCCAAGTGACTTGGATGTAGTACATTTGAAAATACCCAGGGGTGTTCTTTTCTTATGTATAAAGTTGGTCTTTTACAGCCTGAAAAAAGTACTTAGCTGTGCATAATCCTGTCCTTTCAGAATTTCTTGACATTAATTATGGCAGCTACTTTTGCAACTGTTGATGAAGTCCTGACCAAGTAAGGACTTACGTAGATGTTCAGCTTTGTGTACTGACAATGATCACATTAGCTTGAATAGGTAAAATAACAGTGTGAAAAATTAGTACTGGTGCCAGTTAACTTGAATAGGTAAATAACAGGATAAAAAGTTAGTACTGGTGCCAGTTTTGAAGTCATTTGATGCTTGCATTTGTACTTCCCTGCTTGTCCCCAAGTAGCTTGGGGCTGAAAACCTAATTGCTTTTACTGCAAATTTTAGTGACTGGGTCCGCAGGAGAGAGATAATGTACCTGAAAATATGTTCCTTTTTAGTTGGGATGTAAGAATAGTAATTTTTTAATGTGTATCTGTAATTTTGTAGAAGCTCCAAGCTCAGGGTAGTTCAACTTGTAATATACAATGAGAGTTGTTGGCTTTATGCACATGTGTTGAGCTAAAACCTGATTACCAAAATATGAAACAAATTGCTTCAATTGCCAATAAAATGACTGGGAAGACATTGTATGACTAATCATTTTGTTTTAATGCGGGATACCCTCCTTCAAATTGTGTACAGGGTCAGTTCTCACTGGTTACACCCCTGCAGGCTCTGAAGAGGAAAATGCCCTAAATGAACGTCCTGAAGGCAGAGTTTATATGCTGGTAACCATGATGAATTCTGCACTAAACAATTAGTCATTACCAGCATTCACTTTTCTGTCTTCAGCTGAGCCTTGCTTACATCTTTCCAGAGGTTAACAGCATCTCCAGATCATTTCTTTTGTCCCCAACAAGGTGTAAGCCACGGGGAGCTGTCTCCATGGGAAACAGGGCATTTTTATTCAAATAATCACACAGCGTTACACTACATGAAAGCCAGGGCTTATGTAAGGCTGGGATTTCTTTGGTAATGACTGCTACATAATAGAGCCACCTGGTGATTTGTGTGTTGCATTGCTCTGTAGGAAACGAGTTCAGGAGCTTCTTTAGGGCTGTGTCTGACAGGGAACACACTGGGCAAGTATGTTCAGCTCATTTGCTTTGTCTCCGAGTGAGGTCATGCTGACCAAGCAGCCCTTTGAATTTTCCTTACCTGCTGGCAGATGTAGCAGCAGTGAGGAAGAGTCGTTGCGCAAGAAACTGTTCGCAGTAGATGGATACTGAAAGCTAGAAAAATTATGGAAATGAACAGCTAGCACAATAGCGGGACACGTGTTTTCCATGTATTACCTAGCAGGAAGGTTAGTGCAACCCATGCTGTTTGTTAAACCTGCTGTATGGTTTCTGTTCTCTATCTCTTGTATTTCTTTATACAGTGAAAGGGTACAGTAATGAACACTGCTGCGTGTGAATAAATGCATTCAAATGGTATAATCTTTTTTCATTAGAGACTGTATTTTGATAACTGTTGATCTGCATACATTTCTTTCCAGAGTTCATAGCCCTAAACATGAGTTTTAATTACTTTGCTTATCTTATGTCATCAATTGGATGCTCACTCTTCATGTAGAAAACCCCACAATCGCCATGCCTTATGCCAAGAACACTCTGCAGGGAGCAAAGCAGACAGTAAAAGAACTACATCAGAGCAACATTATCAATTTATACTAGCTGAGAATCAGACTTGGAAAGCAAACCTGAGAAGTCAGTGGCTTTTTTAGTATTGTGAACATGCTCTTGGGACCAGACTAGCTTTGCTTTATTAAAAACCCACGCCTTTCTCCCATTACATAGAATCATAGAATCATTATGGTTGGAAGAGACCTCAAAGATCAGGTCCAACCATATACCTGATGCCACCATGCCCGCTAAACCCACTTGACCCACTGGTCAAGTTCATAGTATCATAGAATAGTTGGGTTGGAAGGGACCTTGAAGATGGCCCTATGGACAGGGACGCCTTCCACCAGACCAGGTTGCTCAAAGCCCCATCCACCCTGGCCTTGAACACTTCCAGGAATGGGGCATCTGCAGCTTCTCTGGGCAGCCTGTTCCAGTGCCTCACCACCTTCACAGTGAAGAATTTCTTCCTAATATCTAGTCTAAATCTTCCCTCTTCCAGTTTAAAGCCAATGCCCCTTGTGCTAGCACTGCATGCCCTTGTAAAAAGTCCCTCCCCAGCTTTCTTGTAGCCCCTTTAGGTACTGGAAGGCTGCTCTAAGGTCTGCCTGGAGCCTTCTCTTCTCCACGCTGAACAACCCCAACTCTCTCAGTTGATGCCAAACTGTCTCAAATTATGCCAAATAGGTGAAGTTGTCAAAACCATAGTCATAATATTTTTGCACACTTTTTGATAAGTGAATTTCTCCCCCCCCGCCTCTGTCCTGCCTGATTCCTTGAAGATCTACTGATCGACAGGGAAAGTCTCTTTGGGAACATGGGACTATGTCTCTTTGGGAGTTTGGGAAGAGGGGACTGAAGTGCTCACCTCTTACAAGGGGACGAGAGAGGTTTAGGTCCTGTACCTATTCCCGTATGTCCTGTGTCAGCCTGGACAGATAGGCTCAGTCTCAGGATCATCCTGTAGATGGAAGGTAACTTTTCTTTCTACAAGAATGTGTCTAGGAGAAAAATGTGCAGTATTTGTAAGCGTTCCAACTAGTACAGTCATGGGACCAACAGATGCTTTTGGAGTAAACACCTGCGGCTGTTCCCAAAGTTGCGCTTTCTGATCTCTGTGGGAATAATCCCCAAAAGAGTGAAACCATCAGGATTTACCCAACTTGCAGGAACTTTTAAATAATTTAAAAAAAGAAAAAAGAAAGAAATAACTATTTTCCACCATTCCTTTATGTCGTAACCAGGGGATAAAATAGAGCATGCAAAATTCACTGCAGCTGAATTAACAGGAGAGGAGGTTGTTATATTTAAACTATGCATTTTTCTGTAACTAAACGAGTTTCATAGAGAGAATGTTCCTTCTTGAGGAGAAAATCTCTTAATTGGTGGTTATGTGGGGTTAATGAGCTACTTAGAGTACAGAGGGGGGGGAAAGTGTGTGTGTGGGAAAACCCCAAACCCGAAACCATACTGAGTGTCAGAACTCAGCAAATCCATTATCGGAGAGCTTTAACCAAAAACTGGTGAGATCAGACTGGCTCTGAGAGAAGGCACTTTCCAACAGGAGCGCTCGAAGAGAGTGGGGATGCTGCGGATGTGAACAGTTGACTACAAAAAGAATGCTTGAGGGAGAGCCAGTCATATTAAGGAGGCCATAAGTACCAAAATCTTAAATAAATAAAAGACAGGGGGGTGCGGATCTGGAAGGAGATCGTAGATCTTATAATTTTCTTTTTTTTAAAGTGCTACTGTTGGGGAAATTGGAACAATCTCAGTTTGTGTTATTTCTGCATTTGTGAGGTTGTTCACTTAACCTGTGCGGTGACCTGGAATACTCAATGCCACGGAGACAGAAAGAGTAACTGAGAGACTTGCGATTTCAAGGAGGAATTTTATTGAACAGCAGCAGATTTACTTTACACTTCAGTAGTAAGTGATAAGAGAGGAATTATTCAACATGCTTTCTTATTCTGGCCCTGAGAGGTGGTGTAAATTTTGAGGACACAGAACGTAGCGCCTCATATCATGAAAGTGGAATCTATTTTAAAATTAAGATGAGAAGTGCCATATTTCATAGATGTTGTTTAAGTTTCTCTAGCGTTCCTCTGAACTTAAAGTTTTTAAATCACAGTAATGCCTTTTGACAAGACATTTGGACAAGAGCAGAATGCTGAAGTGATTAAGAGACTAAATTTGAAATTTACTTAGAAATTTCAGAGGGCAATGGTTTTGGCAATATACATAAACACTAGTTATAATGTGTCAGTCTGTATTAGACCCTGCTTTTCCTATCTTTCCATGGGCAGATGTTGCTTTTTTCACTTTATAGGTTTGTTAAGGATTTCGGTCTGCCTTTCTGGCACCCTCAGGCTTCCCATCAACCCGACCAAAAAATGCATGTCATATAGGATTCACCTTTTCCTGTTAGATTAGATACTCCTGGGTGGTCAGCTGGAAGCTTTTTCTTTTCCCTTCCTCCATTTTTTTTTTTTTTTGGTGGGGGGAGTGAAGAGGGGCTGGGAAGCTGAATAGACCTGATTATTGGAATCTGACTTCTTCACAGCTGATAAGCACCAAGGAAACAAACAGAACAGACTGCTATAACAAGATAATCCCTTTGACAATTGAAATTAAAAGGCTGATTTGAAAAACAAACACACCCAAAAGTGCCATTTATGCACTGAGTATTTCTACATGTGACATTCTGTGTCCATAGAATTGATAGTCATTAGTGCTCTGTGTAGCTCTGTGCATGCTGGAGATAGTTTGGATCAAATCTTAAAATTCAAATCAGCATTCTGCAATTCAATATTGAATTCATACGTATAATGTTTTTGATTTTTTCACTCGGAGGTGAAGCATGATGAAAACCTTTTCTTGCTAAAGAACAGTGACGTGGTTAATAGACCTTTAGTAAGACACTAAAATATCACTGTGATTTAGCTAATTTCCTTGTTAAAGGGAGGAAATCAGGTAATCTCTTTTTGGCAAATCTGTTCTAGGTTGTGTGTGCTGACAGTACTGCTCAAATTTGTGAGCATGTACACTTTAGGTTGTTTTAACGAACTCTTGGCTCAAATACCTACTTGGTTTATCAGGCTCCAGTCTGCCTTCTGCATGCGTATGCAACTTCTGTACGAGGTATGTCATCAGTTATACCAAATGTGTACCTTCTGATCTTCAGGAATTGTTAGCCTAGTGTTTGAACATGCTTGAGCAGCCTTAATATATTTCAGTATTTTCTAAAGGTTAGTTTTCCAATTTTTCAGAAAGAGAGAACTTTAAAGGTTGATAGTTTTCATCTTTTGGTTATTAAGTAGGTTGCACTTTTTTTTGTTAGTGCAATGTTCTCATACCAATGCTAGTAAGACATTTTACTGGACACTTCCAGGTGTATCTTTCCTTATGTAGAGAATCCCACAAATGCTGTCTTGCCTGGGCATCTTTGCCTTTGTATACAAACTCAGATATTGGCAATAGTACGTGTTAAAAACACATCTTCTCTATCCATCTACCCACCTTTCTTTCCGGTTTCTGAAAGGGTAAAGATACACATACTTTGTTAACTGAAAAATACATAATGTTTTGAATATATATGAATACATACATATGCTCAGTGTAGAGGTGAACAATTCTGTAAGATGTTGATCTAATTTTTTTGAAGCTCCGTGTGCCCTGTGTACTACTTTGCCAGCTTTATCTGCAGAAGAATTAGCTAGCCTAGGAGAAACAAGTGCCAGAGTTGAGGTACATTTTTTTTTCGGAGCTGAGGAAGTAAAATTTGAACCTGATAGAGCAACACAGAACAACCTAGTAACGTGCTGTGATTCATTGTGTATCAGTTCATAACTACCTCTGAGAAACCACTCTTAGTATGAATTAAACAATACTTTTTAAATGTTTCATTATATTTAGTTCACTGTAGTGCATAATGCTGGCAAAGGTTAATTGGTTTGTGTAGTGCTAGGAGCTGTAGTCGATACATCTACTAGTCTGAGTTAGCACAAGAGTTGCAAGATGTTCATACCAACTTTGCTAAGGATCAGATAGCTAATTTGGATACTTCAGCCATCAAAGCAAGTACGGAATCACTCTGAGTTTAATCGGGAATCTCTCTAGAGCAGAACTGGACAGTGGAACCAAACTAGGTCAGGTAGTTTCATGACACAGATTTTCATCCAGCGGAGACAGAGTTGTTGCCAAAGTAGTTTTACTAAGAACAAAGTTCCCAACTTCAAAAACTTGGGAACACAGCAGAAAAGAGTGATACTTTCATCCAGGTCATGCATTTTTACATTTTTCCCTATTTAATAAGCTAAAGCCTGGAGATGTAGAATTTGGTGCATGTATTAGGCAAGTCTTTGGAGTTATTGTAGGTCTTCAAAACACGAGGGGTTTGGTTTCAGTGTGTTTTTTCTTTAATGCTCCTTTACATCTAAAGGTTGTGCTTCCAAATCCCCACTGAAAACCAAGAGAAACTTTGATCATAGACACTGAACACTGGCAGGGGTGTTTGCTGAGGGAGCAGAGTGGGCGTTCTCTTGCGGAGCACGGAAATGATTGCCCACGAAGAATATTCAGGGGACCGGCTTTTTTCTGTCTTGCTGAAATGGAAAAACTGAGCATAGTAGCCTCCAAGTTTTAATACCTTTAGATAAAAGTTAATAATGTATATGTATGGAATACACTGGGGTGCTGTCCTATGCACTTACCTGATACAACTGAGATCAGAGTGCTGGCACGTACCTCTGCTGGTTTGAGGGAACTTCTAAATTAGGCCAATAATACTCCTTTTTCTTCACGAACAGTTTTCAGCTGCTCACTGCTAGCTGCTCTGCTTTAGGTCAAGGCAATGGTTTTGACCTATTTACTTTCACCATAATGCTTAAACCTTACAGTATAATGCAACTTCAAGCTGCTGCAATAGCTGTATGACTTGCTCTGAATTTAAGACCTGATTCTTTTAAAGGCTCTTCTGACCGATTTCAAATGGGATTTTTGAACTAGGGTAGCATTGGGAGTAGGCCTGTGGGCAGTTCATGAAGAGTGGTGGATTTTTACAAGAGGCTTTGTAAATGTTGTGCATGTGTGCATTCTTTCTTCCTGTACTTAGATGGCAACAAGTTTGGGCTTGCCATGTGTTGTAAGGGAGTAGCTGTTCTTCACGGAGATACTTGTACTTCTCTACCAGCAGAAGTATTCATTCAGAATTGAATGAAGGTATGAAGCCAGAGACATTAAGTACGATATGCAGTACTCATTCAAGTACTGAGACAGCATTGGAACAAAGCTAAATATTTCCAGTGCTGCGCAGTCATGAATGCTGCTATTAAAGGAAAAGTGTCCAAGTGTGACTGCCTTTCATCCAAGGTTGGTGCTGATCTGGTGGAACTGACAGCCGTTTAATAGGAAGCAATCATGTTTGATTCTATGTGGCTATTTCTTTGCTGCTTTTATCTTAAAGTAATTTAGAAAGAATTATATGAGTAACAAGTATGCACTTAACAGTGGTTAACATGACCTCAAAGGCATGGGTCAGTGCTTGTATCTACAAGCTCAAAAAGAAACTTAAACTGTCACTGTGCATGTGAGTACCATATAAATTTCTTAATACAAGCCAGGAATTAAAATTTACTGTTATTTAGGCTTTGGTCTACTTTTAGACTTGTTTGTTTGCTCTAATCTGAAGAACCATGTCTTCTCAATCAAGAAGTGCCATGAGCATTGAATCGATTTTCTGCTCTGAATGGGGTATTTTTAGTAACTTTTAGGCAAAGAGTCACCTGCTGCAACTGATGTGATACACGTGCCTAGTTCTACACTGTCGGCAAATCTATTCTTAAAGGCACCTTTAGGCAGTGCTTTTATAGTGAAAAGGACTTAACTGGGCAAAATGTGTTAATCTTGCCTGAACCAGGGGAATGACTTTATTATTTTCACCATTCTCATGCCATCATTATGATCTAATGTTTTCCCTTCATAAATGAGAACAGTAGCCTTGCCTCTGACCTCCATTAATGTATATCATAAAAGCTGCCTTTATAATACGCTTCTCGGGAAGACCTCATTCCCTTGCAACCTGTTCTTTGGTGACAGTTCAGGGGAATGTTATAGATTCCTATGAAATGTGTCAAATGGATGTGATAACCCTGCTTTCAGAGGCTGTGTGAGCCATTATTGAACCTGTATTGAATAGTCCATTCATTATTATATAAAACTTTTAATATTAGTAAGAAAATAGTTGGATAGTCAGACATTGCTGGGTCCTGTTGTAATAGGCAAAACAGGCAACTGTCAGAGTTGGGATTTGGAGGAAAGGAAGCTTTGACCATAAGTAGGACAGGATCGAGATTATGTGCTGTTGTCGTGAGTACCTTGCAGCAGGTACTGGTCCTTCCTTGAGTACCCCAAAAAGGAGGAAATCAGAACAGAAATGCTGCTTGCATGGAGCAACATCGCTTCATGACCACATGTATTTGAAGTGATAGACACAGCTTGTTTCTGCTGCATAATTTTATAGCTATCTGCCTAATTTAATATTGCAGAACTTTATGGAGCAGTCAAACAAGTAGCAAATTGGTACTGAGCAGCACTTGACATGAAATGCAGACAAAGGGTCCAGATTGTGCATACATTCAGAAATAAGAATCTGACTTTTCCCTTCAGCTGTGAGTAAATTGTTGGAAGAGTGGTCAAAGCTAGTAAGGTACTTCATGAATGTGTGCTGTGTAGAGGATTTCCTATTCTTGCTGTTTTAGTTTTTTTTCATGAATATGATGTCAGTTAATCCTAGCTATATATAGCCATAGGAAAATCACTTTATAAACTGTCTCTGAGTTTCCCCAATTTTTGTAATATGGGAAATATATTCTTGCTTTCACTGCAATGTTGTGAAATAACTTTTTTTTTAAAAATACAGCAATGAAAAAGGTATTAAACACTTCCATGTTATTTTGGCATCAGTTATTTTGTGAGAGCAGAAGAATGCAATATGAGTAACGAATCAGGGATTGTACTGACCAGACTGTTGCTGTGATGACCTATTAAAATCTAGGATGTTTTGTCATTCTTTTAAGTTGGATTCAAAATCTCTGCATGGCAAAGGATATAGTTATTAGATATTGTGCTAGTAATACCCATTTATGTGAACAGCACGTGTTGGGGGTCACAAAAGCGTGGAGTAGTTGAGGCTGGAAGTCGCCTGCAGAGATGGTGTCGTTTGTTGTTAGGTTTAAATGGAATTTCCTGTATTTCAGTTTGTGCCCATCACCTCCTCCATGTGACTGGGCAGGGAGCAGCCTTGGCTGCAGGGACCATGGTGGTGCAGCTTGGGATGCTGAGAGTCCTCAGGAGTTCCGAGGATGGCACTTACATCTTTTTAGCTGTACTTTGCTGGTTCCACTTCTTTAATCCATTATTTCCTCCAGACAGTTCTAGTCATAGACTAGTTACCTTTGATGGCCTGAGCTGTCAATATTAAGTATCAAGACACTAGTAATAGTAACTTTTTCACTAAGCTCTGCATTTCTTGGAGAAGATTTTCTATTGTGGCAGAAGTGCCGGGCATGGAAAATCCTGCTTCGGTAAGTCAGAATGAAGTTACTGTGGAGTAAATCTCATTTAATGCTTTGAAATGTAAGAGCACATTCCTATTTTGATATATATGGACAATAAATCAGGTCTCATGAAGCCGTTATGTGTCTAAGAATAGCAAAGTATAAAGAGAAACAAAATGAATTCATATTGCGTAGATACTTAAGTATTAGCTCTTTCTGATATCCAGGATCTTTTTTCGTTTACAGTGTAATGACTTCTCACAATTTCACAATAATCAGTTGCTATTCTGGCAGGCCAGCAATACTCCTTATAACTCATGAAGTACTGGTTTGTTATGTTCATTTCTCTTTCGTATGCTTTCTTTATGCTTTGACCCAGAAAATTTGGGGCAAGAACACTGTCTCCTTGGGTATGTGGAGTGCACTGAGCACATTTTTTTTATTGTTATTGGTGGTATAAGCAGCACCTTTTGCTTAACTGTGCCCAAATATCTGTTGTTCATCTAAATATGAAATTTCTTCTTTATTAAACTCTTGAGATAACTCGTCTTGGTTATCTCCAAGCTCCGTAGCAGCCATGGTGGGCTCCGTGGCATGTGTTGCCCCAGGAAGGAGGGGAGCTCCTGGTCCCGGGCTGATGTTAGATTCAGGTGCTGAGCTTGATGTTAGCACCGTCTGGAATTTGTATTGTGCCTGTGATAGCCTTCAGATAAAGTGGTATTTTCATCCTTGAAAGTGAGAATCAAGTTAGCTTATTTCTTTTGAAAAATCAGCATCTAAGTCTAACATCTCACGTATTTAGATTTGCATTCCTTGAGTCAGTTGACTGCCTTACTAAGTATTTAAAAGTCTGGCAAAAGAAGATGCTGAGTAGTTTAAAGTTACGAACACTTGGATGCCAATATTGTGGTAACCAAGCCCGCTTTGATACCCTGCTTGCCGAAATCTTTGTAGGTCTTTTCTCTTGGGCTCTGCTTTATATAGTTAACATAGCAGAAGACAAAAGAAAAGATTTCACAAAATTAACGTCTCCTATTAACAGTAGGGTAGGGATGTGTTGTCCTCCATGGCATCATCTGCTGCTGACATTCAAGCAGTTCTAATTACTTTAATGACTCCCATAGGTCCTTTCTGTAACTGCTGCATGGTGCCTGAGGACACTCTTCATAGGTGGGAGAATAAAGCCAGGGAGCAACCAGAGAATGAACTACTCTTTTTGCAGGCAAAACATTGTTTTACTGAAGGTCTATGAAGTTATTAGGCCAGACACTTTCCTCTTTCTCTGCCAATCATACTTTCTCATTCTGCTTCTAGGGAATGCTTGTATCTCTGAATTACTTTGGGTGTCAGAATCAATGCAAGCTCTCTGCAATCTTCTGTTAATTTCTTTTATATATATATAATTTTTTTTCCGTTTAAAGCAACTCTAATTTGCTCAGAATATTTTTTGATGGAGTTACTGTAAAGTTTTCCTGTCAAACTGTGTAATACATCTTGATAGTCACGACTGTCCATTTTTCATCCCATTTTTATATGGTGAGCTACAAACACTTGAGATTATGTGATCGTTTTATATGGTGGGAGAAGATTGACATGTTTTCTTGGCATCATGGGTACTGAGTTTTGACTTTCTCCTTTTTTGTAATCTTAGACAGTGCTCACTTTCTTGAGATGCACTTCCATAATGGAATTGTACATTATTATTGGTGTTCTTTGATACCAAAGAAATTCAATACCTCTGGGGCTATAAATATCATTGATTCACTCCAAACAGAGAAAGATACTGCAATGTTTTTTAGATTATTAAGACTTTTCCATTTACTCTCTGATGGGGAAGAGTTATGAATTTGGTAATCATTATGCCCTCGGTGACTTACGTTAAGCAATCAAAACCTCTCTTTAAAACATAATTACAATGGTTTCCAACATTTTTTCTTTTTTTTCCAAAATATTATTTTTTAATGCCTTGAGCATTTTTTGTTTACTATTTCAAAGAACTGCTTCTGTGGCCTCTGTTACAATAGAGGAAAGTCTTAGTAGCTATATGGCAGATTAAATTTCTCACCTACAAATCTTTTATGGAATTAATGAGCACTTTAAGATGTTGTAGTAGGAATCCAAGCTTGCATTAAATGTATAAAAAAATCTCAGTCTTCTCTGTGTAGATTTCAGTTTCTTGGCCAGCTTGCTTTAAAAAAAGAGGAAAAAATTAGAGAAAAGGGGGGAGGAAAAAAGCTTCTTGGAGATGCTAGCTTGAATCTTATACAATTGATAGTTGTTTTAATAAGTAATATAAAAGCGTGTGAGGCAGAAATACAACAAAAGTTCCTGTGGGTGAACATACATCAGTCAATAGTATATATGGAGATACAATAAGGGAAGAGTTTTGTATATGCATGCACATAAATTCTATGTAAAATTTAAGTTCTGAATATCAAAAATGCTTCACTTTCAAATTCACTCATGCTTCTACAAATTGTAATGGAAAGGGGTGACCTGCGGTGCACGCGCCTTTCTCGTACTGCTGAAGGGAGATGTTCAGAGTCAAGTGCTGCTACCAGGGCCGTGCTGGTACCTTGGAAGTCAGTGGTAAGGTTCCTTTTGAATTTTATGAGGACAAAGGTGCAGATAGGAAGAAGCCTGGTGAGAGTTTGTGACTTCAGATATGCTGCTGTCCAGCACTCTTGTATCCAAGTCATGTAAAACACAGAAGTCCTGCTATATTTTATTTAATTTCTTAAACTAATGCTTGTGAAAACTAGGCAGCAGGGAGCTCTCAGGACAGAGCTGGTGGGGCCAAATTGCTTTCCATCACATCTGCTGTACACCCAGCAATACCTTTACAACCAAATAATCTTCCGTAAGGAGAAACTCGGATGCGGTGTAAACAGAAACAACAGTTGTGAGATGTATGCTGCAAAACCACCAGCCTTGTTTGCTTTAAGAAGTTCTAGAAAGTTTTTCTGTGGTGGGTGTGAAGCACAAGTTAAAGCACATTAAATGGTGTGTGGATGTTGACATTCAGGAGAAAAACAGCTTTAAAGCTAAAACCCAGGAGGGTGACTGTGCTCTCTCGTGGGAGTGTTCGTACTGGGGTTTAATGTGCTGCGACTTCTGCACGTTGACTGCACACCATTAGCTGATTTGCTTCAACTTTCCTGAATGTCCTTATGTTGATGTGGCCTTTGGTCCTGCTCATGATGCTGCCTGCAGACTTAAAGCCACATCTTTCCATGGACGGACCTCACTCTACAGATACTGTGCCATGTCCCCCTTATGTGTCAGTCATTTAATTAACCTTTCAAATTGTCTCTTCAGTCCCAGTTAGGAAGGGCAAATTCCCATGGCCTGTTTTAATATTTAAAATGAGAAACTGATGTTCATCACTGACGCTTCATTTCCTGTAGAATGATGTGCCTCAGAGCCCTTTATCTGCTGGACCTGATGCGCATGATGATGCCTGTACTACAGTAACATACTCTTCTCAGCAGCGCTGTTCCTAGTTTAGGCTGATCAGGTTAAAAGAAGATCATCCAGAATGTGGTGATGATTCAACATTTATGTTTTTTATCCATCGCAGGCTAAATATATTCTCAGCAGGATATTTGGGGGTAGAGAGGGACAGTGAAAATGCTCTGTTCTGTTGTATTTCTAACGGGTTTAGTAATGCTCAGTAGAAACAGTATCTTCAGTTTTCTTGGTACAGACATATATAACAGAGTCCTCTGTCCTATAAAGGCAATTAGTTGCCTGTCTGTGCTTACTGTAAATCAAAATGTGCTGTTTAATTATGAGTATGAAACTGTGACTGCACAAAAGATCAATTTTTGATTTCCTAAGATATTTAATGTGTTATGAATAGGAAAATAAACCTACAGTCGAGTTGAGCATTTTATTTCCTGTTTTAAAGTAATTGTCAAAGTTATGAAAATATTTATGCAGGAACTAATGTTTTAGTTGTCTGATTACATAAAAAATGGTGAACCTGTAGAATGTAATAGTAGAGAATGAGACTTTTTTCCTCCTAAGAGATCTAGCAGCTTTAGACACGTTTTCCAATTAGTCCAATAGAAAACATGAGATACTGACACCATCTCAAAACAGGCATCTAATTCAGGAGTCTGTTGGGAACCGAAGTTCTTTAGGTAGTCCATAAAGTTTCCGGAGGACTGACTCATCATTCGGAGACTGCAGTACTTAAGTGGAAGCTTGGGTTTCTGTCTACGCCTCTGAACTTCACACCCCATAAAAAGGTGTGAATACTTTCATGTGTGTCTAAAGCCTCCTCTTCAGGCGTTATGTCCATATGGAAATATAAATGATTAATAATAGTGTTTTAGCTGATGGCTGGAGGCAAAATAAACATTGTTCTAGAGCATGATTGTGCAATCTGAAAAAAAATATTTGATATATGACAGTGTTTTATTACACTGAAGCCTAGGTTATAATGGGATTTCGCAGGAAATTTGCAAGTGGTACACTAAGAATTAATTTGCTGCTGCATTTGAGGATAGAGCAGTTTCAAAATTATTAATAAACATTCAGGGAAAAGATTTGATTTGTAAGTGCTTTATGATCTAATTTTGAAGGAGGATGAAATCCTTTGTTCTTTTTAGTTGTACTGTTTCTGTTGGTAGAAATCTGTGGATGATTAACCAGCGTAGAACTTAGAACATGATAGAATTGGTTTGACCCAGAGCAGCATGAGTCAACTGTGGAATAAACTGTCTGAAGGTGCTGAAAAGCACTCGGCAACGTTTTTGACTATCCAGAAAAGAAAATGTATATGTTTCTCTAATTAAAACTCCAGAAATAAATAAGCACTTTAGACACAATCTAATTATCCTGTTGGAATTTGGCCAAGATGCTAGGAGTTGACAGCCCTTGAGTTGGAGGTGTCAACAGGGAATTAACAGCAGAGTGCAGAAGTTCAGGTCCGCATCCCAGGTGTGGGGTGCTGGGCAGTGCTGACAGTGCCCACTACAGCGAACTTCTCCTTTGTCCCTGTCCTTCATCCGTCTACCCTGAAATAGCATGAAACATAATTAAAATACTCTTGAGTTATCATTATTTAAAGTGCTGCTAATGGCACCATTTGAGACAAGGAGATGAAATAGTATCTAATTTTTCTGGTTAATATTGTTCCTTTTAATTCCTCTTGCATCAAAGCCTGTTTCTACAGAAAAATAGGTCTTGAGGAGGATGGTGCTGCATTACGAGGTATCACAGAGCTTTGGATTCTTCATCTTCAGATCTTTAAGGAGGGAAGATTTGATAGCAGATATCAATGCTAATACCTGCCGTGTTTGTAAATGTTTCTTCACAGGCTGGTTCTTTGCAGTAATAGCTGTCTCCCAAAGAGCAGCTCAATAATAGAGGATAAACTGGCAAGATTTGTTTTTAATGTGATAACTTTGGCAAGAGTTCTATTCTTTAGCAATGAAGTGAGCACCTGCGGACTCAAGGGATGCATGTCTCAGCAACACAATTTTAAAATTTGGTTCTCCCCCTCCTCTCTGAAAAATGGGGGGAATCAGTTTAATTCTAAGGATCAGAGGTTTGGGGGGATTTTGTGTTTAATGATTTTTGTGCTTCTCATTTTCTTTTTTCCCCTCTTGCTGTTTTGTTTGGCTGACATGTACAAGTGTGCGCTTCTTGGGTCCACTTTTGAATTGCAGTGTCGATAACAATCACAAATGCCTGCAGGTGAACTTATGTGCTCTGGTCACCAAATACAATTCTGACTTCTCTGAATAGTGGTGCAGTTTCCAAATGAATTGGCATATCCTTCCCAAGCATTTTACTTGACAGGTGATGATGGATTGAAGTTGTAGATGCAAAAATCTAATCTGCATTTTTGGGGGTATTGGCAAATGAGACACAAACTGGCTTCCTGCCAGCTCCAGCCTTGTATGCCCTGTGGCTTGATCATCAATGGGGGTGTTTAATTGCTTACCTTGCTCTCCTTTGATGCCATGTTTCTATATGATACTGGTTGGACTGGGAGGAACCCTGAATACATTCCTGTGTGCACGCCTCCTATTAAAAGTGCATATGCTTCAGGAACCAAGGTTCAAAAGGTCCCGGTGAGGCAGTGGATGAAGTTGTAATCCCAGCCAACCCAGGCAGTTACTGCTTTAAACACAAAGCTGCATGGCTTTGGCCATGTGCTCCAGAGCCTTGCTTGGCATTAATCTCCAACAGATGTGAACAAAGTATTGTAGTATTGGATCTGTCTAGTATTGTCGAAAACAGGCTTTTATGCATCTGTGCCTGTAATGAAGGGAAGTGGTATATAGCAGAGACTTTATGATGGTTGTCTAGATGGGATGATCCTCCATAGAGATAAGTTCCTTTTTACCAATTAAAAAAAAAGATAGACACTGCATTTTGCTTAAGCAGTACCTAACAGTAATGCCATTCTCTTGTTTGGTTGCTCAACTGTTAAGGTGATGTTGGGGACGTTATTGAATAAGACTGATGTAAGCGCCAACGGAGAATTAGCCAGTTGAGCTTAATAACTGTGCATTTTGTATTTGGGTGGAAACAGGAATTCACAGCTCTTCTAGGAGAAACAGCGGAATTAGATTTTTATTGAGAGATTAATCTGTGTCAATACTTCTGTCCTACAAGATTTTCTATGGTAGCTGAGGCTAATTCTTAGCAGACCCAGTTCTGAAAGCTCTGCCTGGTCTTTCCGGCCACCTCGGCAGCTGTGGTGACCCTTGATGTTGGGAAATGGGCTGTCGAGGCTCCGCCAGCTGACATAAATAGCTGAGTGCTATCCGTTTTGCCATGCCTCAGGCACTGGGTGTTTCTGGATGTGTTGCAAAGCATGGCTGTGATTAAGGGGCAGACACCGTGGGGATGGTGTCAGGGATAATTCGAGGTCCTCACAACAGTCTTTGGGGAACCAGTTTCTGCAGACTCTGTGAAGTTACTCCAGAACAGAGCGTGGTCACTGGCTGGCCTAAGGGAGCAACTGCTTTCTCTCCACTCTTTATCGGCCTCTCTCATTTACCAAGGAGCTGCTTCAATACTGCGCTGTACTTCTTTCTGCTCATACGAGAGGGAAACTACTGTGTACGATGTCTAACGTCTGTCCACCAAACCTGTCCTTCATAAAGGGGATCTGTCGTTCTGTTTCCCTCCATCTGAATAATACAACCCAAAGCTGCTGGCTTTGGAAGGAGCAGGAAAATGAGCCTCTTCTTTTTCTCCTCTTAAGAAAAACTGTTGAATACTTAAATGCAGACAATTTTTTTTTTTTCATCTCCCTGTGAAATGCCTCAGGGCAAGGTTCCAGTAGTTGTTTGTTATGTTATACCTATATATGCTATACAGCGTCCCATTATAATTTGGCATGTTTTTGTAGCATTTGTCTTTGGGGGATCAGTTGGAGTAGCTATTGCAGAATGTCAGTGTGATATTAAGAAAGGATGTGTTACATGTGCGCGTTCGTTTGGGAGGAGATCTTCCGAGGTGTAGTGGTAAAGGCTGCTGTGGGTTTTGTGACTGACAGATGGGTTTTTTTCCTTTTTTGCTTTTTTTTTTTAATAGCGGGATGTTGAAAAATTAATAATTCTTTAGGCAAAAAGATTTATTTAGTAGGTTAGGTAGAAAATTGTGGTCTTGTAACTGTCAAGTAGTTTATTATTCTCTGGAGGAGTACACAGTGCACGGCACTGATACCCAATGAGGCCGCAGTTGTTCGCTCATCCCTCCTGTGCCTGTTTCTCCTCCTAACTGTGAATTCTGGTCAACCTGACCCATTTCAGACCAGAAGTCTTTATCCAGTTCAGGGACAAATTAATTGGGCGTTATGTATAAAATGTCAGTTCTTATAAAGTAGTGAGATGCTCCTGAACTCATTTATTGTCTTCCTCAGAAGATGAAAGTGTATCACTGCTCAAATGGGGCCCCTTTTTTTTTTTTTCAGACTTTACTTGGTCTTGGTACAGGTTGTCCTTTGGGGACTGAAGATCTTTCAGGACAGACAGAAATCCCAAGTCCTTTTTTCTTAATGGTTGGTAAGCCTTTACTGTTACAAAACAGGAATTTAAGGAGTTCAAACAAGATTGGTTTAAGATCTGTTTGTTTTCCCTCAAGTCGCTGCAGGTTCAGAGAATAGGTTAGTTTGCGCTTTGTTTCGTGGCAGGAACATATTTTCAGTATAATCCACACATCTCTGTATGTCCTCATTTGAATTGAGCTTCACAACAATTCAGACATGGGAGCAGTTAATATGGATTTATTCCTCTTGACCCTGACCACATTTGTCCCCATCAGTTCATTTCGTTTCAGAGGATGATTCCCTTTTGGCTGAGAATGAGGCTTTGCTTTCCCCCAGTGCTGTTATCATCTATTTCAGATGCCAGAACACCTTTATAGGTGCATCACGCGCTGTTCTGTACTTCTTGTCTGAGCTGGGTGCTTTAATGGAAGGACAGCTTGAAAAATAAGGGGTACAAACAATGGTTTTAGATGTTACTCCAGTTGGTGGGAGTTAGTCTCCTTGTGTTCTGCTCTCCTGACCTGTTTTATCCCAGCAGCTGGAAGCAGTCTGACTTTCTTAATGTGCATCATCCAATTCATTGCAGTTGTTAAAGAAGAGATTGTGAGTTTCAAGGTGTACAGGCAGCAATATTGCCTAGAAGCTCCCTTTTAGCAAAAATAAGAAATTCTGTGAACGTGGGATGCATTAAAAATTGAAAATGCAACTAGTATTTTCCATATTGTATGTACGTAAAGGAATAATATGAGCCTTTGCTATGGGATCGTGTCTTTCGTATGCAGTTGATCTGCTGTGCGTGTCCAGACTCCAAAAGCTTTCCTGTTAAACTTTGCCTTACTGCTTTAGCAATCCACCCCAGCTGTGAGCGCTCCTGTCATCTCGTGGGTAATCTTGGATGCTGCACACAAATCTTTATGCAAGTTTTCAGTTCTGCGAGCTTGAGTTAGACGAGGCATATTTGAGAGGTGTTCAGCACCATTTGTATTGCTGTTGGACTGTAAACTCAGCTCAGATGTTTATCGCTGGTGTTTTCAGACCAAGTCCGCTGCGTTCCACACAACTTCTTTTCCTGGTGGGGTTTGTCTCAATAAAACTTCACGCATAGCAGCTTCTCTACTGGACAAGGATGTGTTTGTTTTTTCGCTTCTGAGTCTGTGGTCAAGCTCTGTTGAAGAAGAAAAAGCTTGAATGTGGCACCTGAGTCCTTTTTCTAAAACTGTAAAGATGGGGCAAAATATTTATCAAAACCAGAATTTTTCTACAGTGGCTTGCACTTGCTTTTGACACTGTTACCCTTTCACTGTTACTTTGGTATCTTGTCTCACTTGTGACAGCCCCGGTTACTTTAGCAGGGAGCTAAGTCTCTGATGACCATGTTGACCATCCTTCAGTGAAAGATTCAAAGTCCATTCAGAGCGAAAAAAAGATCAAGTCTGCTTTGCCCTTTTTTTTTTTTTTTCTTTTCCCATTCGTTGTAATGCAGAGTAGTGTGTTTTGGCTTTCTGTGTTACAGAGACACAGATGTTGGAGATAATTCTCTGCAGTCTGGTAGGACCACGAAGCACCACAGAAATACCAGGAAAGGGGTCCAGAAAAATCAGACCTGGCGTCGAGCAGTGCCATCGCGGGTCAGGGTTGGTCAGTCAGGTAGCACGGGGCTGGTGGAGCAGAGAGCCCTTCTTCTCTCCTCCATAGGTCTCTGTTGTCAGCCTGGGCAGGGCTCCTAATGACTGCGTCTCGCCTTCGCACGGGCGAAATGTCATTGAGGCATGACCTATGAGGATGCTCAGGTGCTGGTGTTAGCGTGGTTATGAGAAGATAAGAGAGCTCTGGCTTTCCCTGGGCGGGGGCTGCCTGGTGATGGAGGAGGCTGGGGCTGGTGGGGAGGCGAAGGTGGGCTGGAGGTAAAAACAGGCTGTGCAGTGAGAGGGGGCTTGGTCTGGTGAGGAGACAGGAGGGCAGCAAATTTCTGGGTGCAGAACAAGGGAGGAGACAACTACCAAAACCAACTGAAGTGTTAAAATGAATTAAACGAAAGAGAACCATTCTTCGGATTTGCAGATTTTCAGCTGATTCCAGTCTCTGTTTCCTCTAACTATGCGTATCCTAGCTCGGTATGAGCATGTGAGGCTGTTCCCCAGGGACCGAAGAGCTGCTCCTAATGAATTACAGCCCTGCTAGGCCTCCTAGTTTGTTTAATTTGTTTTTCTTTTATAGGGTGAATTTCCTTTGGTTTTGTACAGTGGGTGGAATGAATTTTTGTTTGCTATGCGCAGAGCATTATTTTTTAAACTCTCTAAGAGGACTGGAGGATCAAAGCTCTGGATAAATCTTGCATTTGAATTTTTGTGACTTCACAAATGTATCATTATTCATTTTCACCTTTACGGATGTTGCTTTCTGTATGAAATGCAGAATAACCAGCTGCTAAGTGAGTTTCAAATGGAGCTTTTCATTTTCTTCTGAAGAAATAACACGAGCTGTGGTGGTAATATATCATCTGTATAGGAGGCGAATCTATTTTTTATGAGTGTGGTATTTTGGCAAGTGCCAAAATTACATACAAATAAGAATACATATTGCAGATAATTAGTTCTGAGATTTTTTTGTTTGTTTTTTTGATTGTACTAAACTCTAGCTTCTTCATGGGCAGAGATGAAGAGATGTTTGCTGTATATTGTCTACTGGAGTTTCACCCAAAATGGGTACAAACTAATTATCAGAGTTCACAGGATTTATCAAGAGGGTAGATACAAAACAGAGAAAACCTGAGCCAGTTTTTGAAAGCAAATCCGCCCAACTCCCAACTGTCTTCAGCATCAGAGTAAATTCTGTTGGGCATCCAACAACTCTTACAGCCAAAATAGGAACAGGATTTTGCAAATATTTGTCCCACTGACCCAGCTGTAAGCCCATGGTGTCACTTCTACGCTCT
>NW_009627218.1:2756-15395 GCF_000690535.1 Cariama cristata | reverse complement strand
AGTCAGCTGTTCCCAATGTGCTCGGAGTTCTCTTTTTTGGGTTTGTTTTTTTGTTGGGTTTTTTGTTTGTTTTGTGGACAGTGTGGATACAGCAGTCATGAATCCCTTGTACTGCAGCATGAAAACTAGTGAATACGTAGATGGGTCTAGAGGTGGCTGTACAGGCTGTTGTCACTGACGCTAAGTTGAGAGCTGTCATGTGAAGAGAATAAAGGCTGAAATACGCTTGTTACAACCACTGCAAATTTTAAAAGTTGCTTGGATGCAAAACTGAAACAAATATTCTCTAGATGATGCCATTTCATGCATGTGCCCCTCTCTAATTTGTTCATTGTAATGTTTTTTGATTCACCAAATAATCAAAAATATTATTGCCCGAGTTGAAAATGAAAATTAGATTTCTGATAGGATATACTGGAGTAATAAAAAAAGAGAATGTAAAAATGATTCTTCCATTATAATTAAAAATTATAAAGTCATTACTTAAACTTGTTTTCTGAATTACAGAGAGAATTAAGCTGCTTGTTTCAGAGCAGAATCCTTGTAGCATTCCTTCATTAAAATTCTGCATTGTCAAAATGGATAAAAATGCATATACAATGACTAATTTTGTTCAAACCTTGCCTCTGCTTTGGGCCTTATCTCTCTTCACAACAAAGCTCACCTTGAAGGGACTGAAGTAATGATACATCTTTGCTGAGCTGGAAAAAGAAAGAAAGAAAGAAGCATCTACTTTTTGCAATCTGTGTTCTTTCCCCTCCAGATACTGAGAAGGAAAAGACCTGTGGGGTACTAAAGCTCTCATGTACCATAAAGTGGTATTATAATGAAAAGTATTACTTTTTATGGCATCTCTACAGTATTAGGGAAAGGCATTTTTCTATAAATGTTAATCTTTAATCTTTATAAATTGCACTCTGTAAGACTAGAAAGTCTGTAAAGCATTTGTCCCGAAGGCTTAGAAGGATAAAAATAGTGTTGCAGAGTTTCTTTTTTTCTTTTTTCTTTTTTTTTTTTTTTTTTAACTTTGAAATATTAGCTTGTTTGGAGGAGAAATGCATGAGAGTGATGTAAGCCATTAGGCTTCTCTTCCAGGTAACCCTTAAGCTGGTGTTCCTAGATGATCTTTAAGGTCCCTTCCAAACAAACCGTTCTGTGATTCTATGTTCAACTTTATGTATCTGCTTAAGTCCAGTTGAGTCACTGGGACTTAAGTCTGTGCTAAAATTCTGTCCGGAATAGGAGGATTAGCGAATGGAAGCTGAGCTCCCCTCCCAGATTTCTACCAGCTCTAATCACAAGATACTTTGGACATGTGAAATCTCCACGCTAACTGATGTTACAGGGAAGCTCTTTCCAGGCAATAGCAAAAATAAACACATTTGGCAGATAATTAAAACTGTTTTATACATTTTCTACCTGTGAGATTCTTCCCCGTTTTTTGTTCCAGTGAATTTTCTTTCATGTTTTATGCTCTACCTCATTGAGCTCAACCTTTGCTTTGAGCGCTGTTTCTGAGTGTGCTGATCTGTATTGCTGGGACAAGGCTTCCAGAGGTGGAGGTGGTGTTTTAAAATGAATTATTTGGGTTGTACTTTGAATTTAAACCTTAATTTTTAAGCTTTACTTTAGTATCAGCTCGCCTAGTGTATATGGATTTGTAAAAGTCTGGACTTGGGGCTTGCTTTACCAGCTGGTGAACAGGGGGTTGATTAAACCTAGATTGAGAGTATTGACAAATCCCAGCTGAAAGTTGTGATAAGCATCTGCAATTTCCAGTTTTGTTGAACTTCTAAAAATTGCTTTGTTTAGCCATTCTGAAAAATATGCCTGAATGGTGTATTAATACTTGATGTCAATGAAACCTCAATTTAAGATATGTAATTTTAATCTATAATGACAGTTTGTCCAATTCAATCTCATCATTTAAAAAGCAAAACTTTCCCAGAAGTTTTAGCTCTGGCTAATGTGTCTTTATTATTTTATTTTTTTTTTTCCTCTCTAGGTAAGTGTCTCCATTCTGAAACTGCAGGAAAGGTTTCTGAATGCTGAAAAGTTGGATGCCTGTTGAGCAAGTAAAGCTCCTACGCCCTTCAATTTTGGTAAAATCTGTCACAGATTTGCACTGCTTTCTAAGTTTATAAGAACATTTTTGTCTCCATGTAGTTTTTGTGTATGCCTAATGGGGGTTCGTGGGCTCTTGAAGGGGAGGTAGACTCATGTGCAAAATAGGTCTTTAGTTTAGATTCAAGTTTGAGGCTGACTATAGGTAAAGATTGAATGGAGTAAAACAAAGAATCACGTCCCAACAGGAAGTCCACTGCTGCAATGTGTGGGGTTTTAAAATATTTTTTTGTTGTTGTTGATTACAAAGTCACATTAGCTGTTAAATTGCATGCGAGTGTGCAGACGGGCTGAAACAATCTGGTGCATGTTTATCTCAATGGATCCTTGATGATGCCACAAAAATATTACAGTGTAAATAATCTATAATTTTGACTTTCACAGTTTTTTGAGCCATGTAGGAAGGGTTAAGGACTGTCGTACTATTTTTCCTGTACACAGTTTGGTTTACAAAGCACTTCATTTTGGTGTTGGTAGTGGCAGAGATTGGTTTTTGAACAGTGCACCAGAAGAGCACATCTGACTTCCCCTGAAGTGCAGCCCTCCCAAAAAGTAATGAGCTGGCAGTGGCTGCATTAGCGAGGGCGAAAAAGTATCCTGGTGCAGTGCTCTTATATTTTTGAAGCGGGAATTGCTCCAAATCTGGGAATTCTTCTGTTTCCCCTGAGATGAAGATTTTTACTGCATCTAATCTCACAGACCTTGAAGACCTGGTGCTCTGGTTTCACTCCTGAACCCAGATCTCTGAGGTTTCAGAACAAATCCAGTTGCACTGATGTTTTTTCTGACTTAACTCGAGCGGCTGAACTGCTTCTGACTTCAAGATTTAAATAATGGGGGGGTGTGCGGGGCAAGGGGAGGAAAAGAAGAGGTTTTTGTTTTGTTTTTTATGTACGGTTAAGAGGTAAATGCACTGTTCAATGCAGATGCAAATTGTAATTGTGGCTTTATGGTGTATGTATTAGAATAATGACCTGAATTGATACTACAAATATAATTACATTGATTCTTTACTGATGGCTATAAACAGTGACATTTCCCTTGATCTCTGAACAGAGTTAGTTACAAAACACATGCTCCACTTTTATATTCACACATTGCATTCTCATCACTTTTGTCTCTTAGTCCCCAAGGGCTTGATTTAGAACTGTCTGATTTAATGGAAAAAATGATGAAACAACACAGCAGTTCAGAGCATTTCTTAATGTAAAAGAAGGTGTTTCTTTTTGATTACGTTCCTCAGACTTCGTTGCTTATATTTTAATATTTTGCTTCAGAAAAATATGATGCCAGGCTCTTCACTTTTTAAATTATTTTAAAACGTGCATCTGCTTTCATTGATCTTGGAAATGACTATTACTGAAGTAAGAGCTGATGTGCTGATCTAATTTAACAAATCATGCTCTAAACTTCCCATCAGGTTACCAGACTGGAAAGAGTTTTTATTTGAAAGGGCAGAAATTAGACACAGGAACCTTGGATGCTGCAGTTTTTACTAGTGGCAAATATATATGTCATAAAAATAAGAACTGAACATTAGGAAAATCAGTTGGTATTACTGCTTTTAACGTAGCCTTGTGGCCTCATTTCACAAATTCTGCAGAAAACCGTCCAACTTCGGCCTTATGTTCTTCCAGGTAGATATCAAGAAACATGCTCACAAATAAACATTTAAAAAAAATGTAGATTTCTTTCAAGAACGTTGTTCCTTCAAAATTACTTCTGTTGACTTTTCTTGTTCCTTAGTCTGCACTGCCGAGTTGTGGTCGTATCTCTGGAAACAGCTCCTGATTTCTCTCTAACATCCTCAGAATCATCTTCCTGAGGATATTGTGAAATGAGACCAAAGTAATTGTGACTGAGGTTGCTAAATATGCTGTCAGTGCTAAGATTATAAGTGTGATTGTTCTGGCAGTATGCTGTGATCAAGCCACCATGTTGTTTATCCTTATTTAGAGAGGAGTTTTTCTAGGATCTTATTTTAGTAGGCTACAAAAGGAATGATTATAATGTCTTGTTTAAGGAGACAAATGCTTCTGACTGCTTAAACACAGAACAGTTTTGTGTATCGCTCTTGAAGCAGTAAGTCAAGACAGTTTTCAATCTCAACAAGAAAAATACTGGTAATGGGATCATATTAAAATATTTTTAAGCATCTCCCCTTTGAAAGAGGTGCCGGTTTGACTTTTAAGAAGCAGAGCCAAGAAAGCTGGTGTTTGTGTCAGGTTTCTGTGTAATCTGGTTTATACATAAAGAAGTAAAAAATAGTGAAAGATTTGTTTATTTTTTTCCCCCACAAAATCTGGAATGGCATTTGCCAGTGTTTCTCATTAGGAGATTGCAGAGTAAAGCGGAGCTGTCTTGATTATAATAACCATCTTTCAGATAATACAGCATTACATTAGCACTTTACAGTTATTTTGTAAGTAGATTTGCTTTATTTTCAATTCCTAGCAGAAGCTAAATGAAAGTGGCTTAAACTTTTGACCATAACAAAGAAATTCCACCCAATCTCCTTTTTAGGTTTCAGGTCCTGCTTTTAGAAAGTGTCAGATAGTTTGGGGGCAGATGTTTTTGGTAAGCGATGCTGTCAGGGAAGAGGGAACCTGGGCAGAGCCTTCACGTCTAGAAAGATGGACATCTCTGTTTTTAGCAAGCTGGGTGGTACATGGGGCTGGGAAGTCTACTAACTTTTTTATTCCTCTGTATTAGTTCCAGGGGAGTACGGTGTGCTTTCCAGGCGCAGATACTCTCTGAAATCCTTCATTGTTGTTTATCTGGGACACACATCCTGCACTACTCGCTATTTCTGTGATTCTGTAAATGGTTGAGGGGCACTTTGGGATTTCTGCAGCTTTCTGAATGTACTTTGCAGAACTGTTCAGAGCAGTGATTGCTCCTTCCTTGGACATTTGGGAATGTTACAAATTTGTGTGCTATGCCTCCGCTTGTTTTTGTTTCAGGCCCTCCTGCTGGTGATGGTGCCCATGATCTGAGGCACTACCAGGGCTTGGCTCAGCGCGATTTGACGGTGTCGATTCTGTAACCCCTGTGGTGTGAACGCTACGGGTTTCTCTCTGGACTGATGCACATGTGATGCATTACGGCCCCTAGAAATAGAAGTGAGTGTCTTCAGATCAGACTGAAGTGGCCCATTTTTGTAGTTCCTGAGATTCCCTGTTGAAACATTGTACGTGGACCATGAGGGCAGACACAGACTGGTGTGATACAGGAGGTCTTGTAACTACATTTCTAGTTGAAGTGCAGCATAAATCAGCCACAATTAAATGCTCTTCAGTCCTGGCTGAACCTCAGAAGAGACAAGTGCGATGAAATTCATCTGGCCCCTCACCATGACAGAAAGAAAAATGAAGTCTAGGTGGGCCCAGTGCATGTTGATGCGTATCAGTTTGGGGTGTAGGGGTTGAGGTGGACAGGCTGCTGTTGCATGAGTAAACATGGTACTTCCATCATCAGAGACTTTTCAGGCAACACCTTGCCTTGGTCTCTATCCTACCTGATACCCATTGTTCTGGTTTTGCTCTTTTAAAGCACATGCTATGAGAAATACCATTAAGAAAGTGAAAGCAATTGGACAGTAAAGGGTACATGTATATTCAGTTGTTATACCAAGTCAGATGAAAAGAGATAAGCATATTTCAGTATAAAACCCTTAAATCAGGGAAAAATGCAGAGTCTCATTTCTGTTTCAGGTATAGCACTGGCTGTCTTGCTCTGATTGCAGCGCAGAAAATGCTGCTGTTACTTTAAATACCTGGGGCAATTATCACTGGGGTTTCAATATTGCCTACAATATTACTTTACTGTGATTAGCTTAGTGATATATTCTGTAACCTCTGGGCTATTTCTTTGAAATGTATTTCCATTTTAAAAGTATAATACTATGACCATATTAAGAGGAAAATTACCAAGTTCAAAAGTCATTGATGCTGAGTATCTTTAATGGCACATATAACACTATACTGTCACATTTTGCAAAATGTGCTTTGAACGTGCATCTCTCCCTAATTGAATAGATGCTGTTGTTTTCCATATCACGTAAAAATATTGTCCTTATGCTTGTGTCAATTCAAAGGACCTTTTATATAGGTAGAGTTATCTGAATTAGCTGTGTGTGAGTGTACTTGGATATTTAAAGCATTGCACCTGTATAATCATGTGTCAAATACACTTTTCAGTCACACTGGTATTCGTGAGGTTAGGAGATTGATTTATCTGGTGGAAATATTCAGCCCTTTTAGCATTCGTAGAATACGTTTCTCAGTAAATTGTTACGCTTACACACAAAAATACCTGCATTAAAGGATATTGGAAAGGCTGCTAAACAAAGCACGCAAGCCTTAAGAAATACTCAAATTAAGATTGTGTGCAACCTTTATTTGCATCTTGTGCACATCTGCATTACAATAAAGCCTTTATATGGTCTCATGCTGTTTTTGCGCAGGACCCTGGTCTCATTCAGTTCACAGAAAGTAGGATGCTCAGTTAATGAGGGGCTATTCAATATTTTGTTTTCCTTTCATTAATCAATGTGACCCCTATGCCTTATTTCTGCTTGCAATTCAAACCGTGTTCTAAAGACAGAATTATTAATTTCCTTTTGGGCTCCTTTGTAGTGCTCATCATTTTAGTATTTGCCTGGTTCATAAGCACTTGAGACTTTCTTTTCTTGAATTAAAACTCCTTGTGAGGTAAGGGAGTTCCAGTTTTTCCCCACGTTGTAAGACTGAACTGACCAACAAGAGATTAAGGTTGAAACTACCCATTAATTTCAGGTGTCCAATCTGAGATGACTTGGACCTGTTTTTTTCAGCCTACTTAGCAATGTACAGCACTTTACACAACCAAATTGCAGCTCCCACTGAGTCCATTTGCAGCTGTGAATATTTAGCCCCTGCACTTAAGATAATGAAATCACAGACAGCAGCAGAAAGATTGCATTCCTCCATACAGGCAGGCGCTGATGAAAGTGAGGAAGGACTCCATTGGCAGCGGCTTCTTTATTAGGTGTGTCCTGGAGACCATTTGATTGAACTGTGCAATCTTTAGCCACCACCTCCCTGCCTGTTTCATCCTTTCTGCGGCCGCTCCCCCCTATACCTGTGAACATCCCTTCTCTTCTCCAGCCTCTGCCCCTCCTCACAGTCTTGTCCTCCTCACCTCTGACACCCCTGTAGCCTTTCTTTGTCTGACTTCTTGCCTTGCCCTGACCCATTCCATCTTTCCTGTTGGTCACCTGTGTTTTCCCCTGGAGCCCTGACCTGTTATGAATGAAATACTGAACAGTTAAATACAGATAAGCTTTCTGCTGATTGTGTGGGAACTGAGAATCCAGTTTTCACAGGACTAGATAAAGGACGTATCTCGTGTTCAAAGCCCCCTCTGTTAAATTCCCAGCCATTGCTCAAAACTACACAGATACCACATCTTTTCAAATAAAAGATTGCCAGATTGTTTTAATGTGTACAAAGGTTTTATTCACCCTGATCTTGAGACCAGCTGACCTGTTTCAGATGGAGCTTTCAGCCTGGGGCAGGCAGTTGGAAAGACGCATCCTGGCCAGCCGGCCTAGTGCTTTGGATAAAAACAGCTGAGAAACAGGATCTTACAAAAGAAAGATTTAATGCTGGTCAAGTTATAATACATCTGAAAGGTACCACGTGCATGAGACGTGAAGTAAAGCTTTGGATCATAAGAGCATTTCATTTAATGATTTATATTGCACAAAAAAGCACTCTGATAACCTGACGTAAGTTAACGATGACAGCAGATATTCGGTACACATTAGTTTGTATGAATATTAAATATCGTCATTGTCTTTTCTTTCTTACATCTGTGAAAAAGGCTATGATGTTTGCTGTCAGAATGACAATATTGGTTGGGTTTCATGAGGGTTCCAGCTGATGAAGAGCTGTGTGTCTACATCAAAACACAACCCAGTGTAAAATGCCAGTTTCTATTTCCCATCCTAATGGAAAACATACTTGCCTTCTCAGTCCTATCTTGCTTTTATTAAGTGAGACAGTCACACCTGTAGTAGATTAGAATTGATCATACGCGATTCATACTCTACTGTGAACCCTTGTGGCATCATTATTTCATGAACTTCTCTGCATTCTGTGTGATGCATTATTACTAGTTTTTAAGGAACACCTGTAGCATTCATTTTTCTTATCTGTCTGGCAGTGCAACACTAGTAAGAGTGTAAAAGGTAAACGAGGCAGCAAGCCATTATAAAAAGGTAATTTTGTTAATTGGTGATTGCTGCGGTGAGGACAGTTATCTTTGTTTTACCACAGAAAAGCTATACATTTTTATGCTGTAAATGGGTTGACACAGATGAAGCGGATTGCTAAAGTTCTGGGCTAGAATTCTTTTTGCCTACCTACTATATATATAAAAAAATATACTAATATATACATATTGTATATTAATATCCACATATATGTAGTAATGTATGTATAGTAGTGTATATAGAAAAAGATATTTTTTTAAATAAGAAAAACAACAAAAGACCTTTGCACTGAGCCTATCTGGTGTTTTAAGTCTTGAGACATCTCTCTGTAGTGAGTGGAAGTTTTTTTTTTAGCCTGTTCATTTTGCTGAGTTCTAGAGAGGGGCTCTTGAAGCTATTTCATAAATTAGAGATAAAATGAGGACATGCAGTGTTTCCATGTTCTCAGAATATCTTCTGTGACTGTGGCTATTCCATGCTACTTGGGGACCTGTTCCAGTTTTAACAGTTTCCAGAAGTACCACGGGCAGAAGGTATTAATAAGAATTACAGACTTTTGCAAAGATTGACAAAATAAAGCTGATGGGATTTTCTCTTTCCTTGAAGACTAGGTTAAATAATACCACCTCTGTGTGGTGTTCAAAAGTAACATTAATTTTAATCAAGTAGGGATAAGTACTTTTCCCTTTCTGTCTGTGATACGGTAGACCTGAGAAGTATTGGTAGAAAGACATTGTTCTTGGCTTCAGGGAAGAGGCTGTGCAGGTCCCTGCATGCTGTTAGGGGTGTTAGGGGGTGGTCTGGAGGTGCAGCCATAGGACTGAGAGCAAGAAGTTGTGGGGACAGAGAAGGATGGATTAAAACCTGTTCTGGTGGTGTTTTCAGGAAAGGACGAGGAGAGATGGGGAAGCTCGTACCCATGAATTCCAACACCATTCTTCCGTACATTCTACCTTGTCCAGCCAGTCTGTGGTGGCTACACGCTGAGAAAAATGTATTTCTCAATATATTTGTTTAACAAGACTTTCTGGGGTTTCTGGTCTATAAAGCAGGAGGAGACAGACTGGTGGTTACTCTAAAAATACTGTATTACCTTCTC
Organism: Cariama cristata; assembly: GCF_000690535.1. Lineage (NCBI taxonomy): Eukaryota > Metazoa > Chordata > Aves > Cariamiformes > Cariamidae > Cariama > Cariama cristata. Next base: position 5,916 of record NW_009627218.1, on the reverse strand, counting down.
AGAAAGTGGGCTGTAAATGGAAGGTCTGAAGAAGAAAGGAATCCTGTTTTCAATGCCGTGATTGTCCCTTGTTGTCATTGCATAAAGTTAAATACCAAATGCACTGGTACAGCAGCAGCAACTGAACATTTAATTCATGTAAACTGGGAGAGTATATTAATTCTAGAGTTAACTTTCAAATACTGCCTTTTAAATTCTTACTAACTGATGAATGTATTCATAAATATTTTAAAAGTGCAAAAAATACACACTGAAAGATACTGGAGAATGACGCTCTCCCAGTGAAGCATCAAGTTGGATGCAAAACTTCAGCTTCACTTAAGTCTTGTTTGTGCAAGGATGCCAAAGTACTCTGAATGCTTTCTTATTAGCCCTCTAAAGTGGATGAATTCACCCGTGGTGATGAATTTCCATTTGAAATGAAATTCGAGCAACTTCTGAATAGCAGCCTATATACCTCATCTCCCCTGTACTCACTGGGTTAATTGAGGTGGATCTCACCTGGAGAAAAAAAAAAGTCTTCAGACGATTCATGTGCCAGTGTTCTTAATAGTATTCACAAAGACAGAATCTATCACCTAAGGACGTTGATACTACAATAAATTGGAAGGAACTATTTCCCTGTCTCTCATGTATATTGTATATAATGAGTCTCGGGGATGTCTCCATGCTGCTGATAAGCAGCCTGCAGCAAAGTAGATACAGCTGATTTTATCTTGATTTCAGACTGCAGCGATTGACTTCTGGGACTCAGAAGCTTAGCAGCAGACCGAATAACGCCCTTCACAGGCACTGACTTTCCTGGGCTTCATCTCCAGTCCAAAGTCGGATGATCCCAAGCTGTTTTCGTGCTGTGGAGCTTTGCAAGGACGCTTGTCACTCGTGATGAAGACAGTTACGTAGTTGAATCAGTTCCTTGGACTTTCAACTGAAAACAAAGTCCAACTTTAGTGCTCCTACATTGCTGCAGGTTCTGCTCTGAAATTGTTTCAGAGTAAGTGAATTCTGAACGTGCCCCAGTGTGAGTGCAGGTGACCTTTTTTCCTCTCATTTTCTCCATGTCTCTTCTAAAATCTCCCATCACGCTACTGTGGCCACCGTGGTAGTGTCTACCTCCATGGAAAAGCACTGTATGAGGACTCCCTTGGTGGGATTGGTTTTGGTGCATTGTATGTCAGGATTAAGACTGTAAAAATTAGGTTGAGTCAGTTCAATTGACCGAGCTATATCCAAGCAGTACAAGTCCAATTGCTGTAATAGGCTTCATTCTGAACAGAGCAGAGAGGAATGAGAGGTTTAATAACAGGGTTCACTAAAATGTATGTTACTACTGTATTACTTACATTATGACCCAGTTCTGCTATTGTGAGCCTTATAAAAGATAAAATAGGCCATCAGATGGAGATAAATCAATAGAAGTAAAATTCAATGCGTTCATAATCATTTTAAGATTTTTATATGGGCAGAAGATTAATTAAATAGACAAAAGTAATTTTCAAAAGAGCCTTTTTAATTCTAAGTCTCAGATAAAAGGGTAAATGGAGAAATATATCGCAAAGCTTTTAAGTGCAGCCTAAAAGTGCTTGTTTGTAGTTGCTTACATGAGCAGCAGGACAATTTCAAAAGGTCAAGGTAGTGCTGGGACCTGTGTTCTTGGCTTTGCTCACAGTTTGGCCCCAAACTACATGACTTCTCTGTGCCACTGCTTAACCCGGGTGGGCAGGAGAGCTGCTTACCCCTGCAGCTGCTCTGAGGCTTGGTTGGTTGGTGTCCTGACAGTGCTGTGTTGATTGCAGGGGGGGAGAATACTATAGGACAAAAACCTGTTTGGTGGTGATTCTCAAAAATGCATCGTATGCATTATCCTCCTTGTATCGCTTTGGTCGCTTCTCTTATGTGTGAGCGTGGCTAGAGAGCAGTGAGCATTCGCTGGCCCACCAGCACATGTCCCTGAGAGGAGCAGCTCAAGAGGATTTGTATTGTGCAGGAGATTTTCACCTGGAGGTTACTGAGGTTTTGGCCTGTATGAAAATGGTGGCAGAGGTTTTTAAAGCGCCAGGTGCTGAATTCTGCATGCAGAACCCCGAAGTGCATCACCCCGTCTGCGTGGGTCACATCGGTGTGTTCGCAGGGGCAGGCAGAGGGACCGGCCGCAGCACAGCTCCTGTCACACAGACCTTGCTCTCCCGGCACTCAGAAAGGGACTGTACCATTTTGCATGGTTTCTTATTAATGACACTAATCCATTTATTATGTCACTGAGTAAAGAGTGAAATAAATATATTTCACCCCTTGCTTTATAAATCCCTTTGCTTATATAAAGTTCATGATTCTATACGGTCAGGAGGAAAATGTTGACCTCTGATTCACTCCATGGGTTGCAGTGGCGGTCGTATGCGAATACTGCGCAGCGAGGTTTGACATGCAGTGATGGTGTAAAAGAACAGTGCTGTGAGATGACAGTGATTTCTTTTTTATGCTACCAGTCTTTCCCTCTGTTTGCTCCTCTCTTACTGCCTCCACTCTACCCACACACGTCATTTCACAAAAAAATTCTCATGGATAAAAGACTTCTATTGAAGTCAGTGTGGTTTTGCAGATAAATCTTACGGCAAAGTCTTTCCATCAGGCTCTATATTGCAATAACAAAGTAAAGCGTTGGAAGCAGTGGTAACTACATGATGATTCATAACAATAGAACATCATTATCTCAATATGCAGTAAGTAATACCTGTATATCCTAGTTCTTTCTCAGCTTCAAGGTATTTTTTGAAATTGGAGTCCTGATCAGTTAACTCAAGTTGCAGTTTTTTCTGTCAGCCGGAAACCCCCAAACCTAAACAAACGTACCATGTGTCAATGAACAGCGGTTGCTGCAATTTCTGCCTTCCTAGCCCATGTGTCTGCAAACGCCAGTTGTTGGTAGTATTTTCTTCGACTTTAGATATTTGTCGTGCAGATATAATTGAGCTGTATGGTTTAGGTAGAGATGTCACTGACACTAAAACTTCATGGCCGTGTCTACAATGATTCAGCTCCTTTAGAACCGAGTAAGACTGCCTGGCTGCTACACGTCACTGAATGTTGTAATTCTGTTAGCAATAAAAAACCCCAAAACTACCACTATTATTTGCAATTACAAATAAATGGACTATAATTT
>NW_009627218.1:0-2725 GCF_000690535.1 Cariama cristata | reverse complement strand
ATATACATCTTTTTCTACCCCCCCCCCCCCCCCCCCCTTGGAAAGGAAGGCAATTAGTGGGCTTTTTTTTTCTTTCTTTTTTTCCTAATAAACAGTTATTGAATGGATATATGCTATTTCAAAGTCTGAAGATTATGCTTGCACTTAGGAAACGTTAAGTGTGTTGGACGGGAAACTTGCCTGCCTGTATCCCAACATGGGAGCAGGTTATGGGGATCTGAAGAACACATAAGAATTGTAGGTGGAAAAAATTCTCCTGTCTGGAGACAATGGAGTTTATATCACGGGAGCATGATGTGAGGTGAGGACTCGTATGGAGAACGCAGCTGTTGCTGTGATTTTATGTGACACTTGCATACAGACCTTGTTTTCCACTTGCTTATTGTCTGTTTTAAATGTATAGTTTTCTTGTTACAAAAGAATCACATTTTTAAATGTAATTCCATGCTCAAATGTAGCAACGGTGACAATTTTCCATGTACTGTTCATGAAGTCATTTGAACATTTGCATGTTAAAGTACCTGATGTGCCAAAGGACTGGTAATCCTCAGCTTGCTATCTTGGACATCTTAGCTTGGAATTAAACAATCTTACTACTGTGTTTAAAGATAAATAGACACTTAAATCTCCGACATTCTCCATGATGGGATGATATGAAATAGAATATGTTGTATACGTAACTAGAAACATGAAATTGAGGAGTTTCTGATTGTTTAAAGTGGTGCTTCTTTCTGGAGGGAGGAAAGCCAAGGTGAATAGTGTTAAGAAACTGCTTTACAAGTGTTCATTTAAAATTGAAATGAATTCACCTTGACCATGATTGCGTCACTTTGCTTTTTGCTTTCTGCACTCATTTGGGCAGTGAGCTTTTACTGCTGAAATTCAAAGCCAAGCTGCATTTGTCACAGTGTGAAATCAACTGCATAGGCCGTAGAAGAAGAGAGAAAGCATAACTAATCAAATTTTAGATGTTTCACAAAATAAAGGTGGGGTGTGAAACGGTTCTTTCATTGATACTAGGGCCCTACTCTTGTAGTAAACACTCAGAGAAGTCAGTGGGTGCCTGTGCAGAGACACGCTGTAGGAGCTCGTATCACAATACATTTGATGGTCACTCTGAGAGTAGAGCTTGCTAAAGATCCAGCAACTTCTATGCTCAGGAGTTGACTGTCTGCACTCTGTAGGTTTTCTGGGGTCCCAGACCTGCAGCCTTTGGTTGGTTGTCTCCAGCTTACCCTTGAAGACTGTACTCATGTTGTGATACCAAGTGGAAAATCTCATTTCCAGGGAATGAGGGAAAAGTGTTTTCTGCATAGCACTAACAAAAATATGATGCATTCAGCTGTGTATGTTGTGTGTGTGTAAATAAGGTTGAAGTAATAATGACTCTGCAGAAATAATAAGCAAAACACCCTTCACCCCAAGCAGCTAAATTTATAGTGCATGCTGTTGTTAGACATTAAGCTGTTTGTCCCCAGTTAGCATTTACATAATATGGGATCTTACTGTTTTCTACATATTTTTGACTTTTTCTCATAAAAGAGTTCTGGCATTGTGCTGGCTATGATGAAAGATGGCAAACTGTTCATAGTGTCTAAACAAAAGGCTCCTTACATGGCTTTGTGTTTTCATTATATACATATTATTACAGCACAACTTCAGCTGTAGCAGCATGGTACTTTGCAAGAACAAAGTCTTTCCATTATTTAGAAACTGTAGCTCTGGAATTTGGTCAGAAGTACTCCTGAAAAATAGTTCCTGTGTTTGGGAACTGGTTTTGGAGTCAGCCCTCTTCCCCTTCCCCGCAGATATGTGCAAGGACATGGAAAAGTGCAGGAAATTGTATTTAGTTTTCTCAAGAAGGGCTGACTGAAAAGTTGATTCAGGCAGAATGAAAGTATATACTCTGTAGTCAAAAGATATTGTAAGGGAATGCATTGCTTTGTCACCTGCTGTTGCAGTCACTAAAGTTTAATTTGATCTTTTTAAATATCATACCCAGGTGTCTCTATCTTGCAATGAAGTGGTTAGCATAAATCTGCCATGTGCATTGGTATTTCATTTTTATTAACTTTTATTTAACTTGGTAGAAGGTAATCTATTTTTAGAAATTTAATTGCTTTCCTTCCTCCCTCTGTCAGGGGCAAAGCTTCACTTGGAGATTGTATTTGAGGGGAAAAACCAACCAAACAAAAAACCCAAAACACTGGTATACCTGAAAGCCAGGAGCTTCCTGTGTCTTCAACTGTTTTCCTTGCCACTGTCTGCAGTAACTGCTTTAATTGACTGTCTGGGTGACTGCTGCTCCTATAATCTGCTTCAGCGCTCCCTTTCTCTGTCGGTAACAAAACAGGTAACCCCTAACCTGCTGCGTGTTGGGTCTTTCAAAACATAAACATCACTTTGAGGATGTTTTGAGACAACTCTTGAAGAGCAACCAGCTGGAAGGATGCTCTGGCCATTCCCTGTGGACCATGGCCATGCGAGCTCTGAGCGGTTTGGTGCTGTTGTGTCTGGATGTTTCCCTGAGCCTTGCTAAACACGCTGAACAGGAACTGATACCTGTTCAAAAAAGCTGGTGATAAATGTAAGAAGTATTTGTGGTACTGGGCTGCATTCGTAGGGAACTGGCTTTTGGATGATAATCTTGCAAGTTTGCCCGGTGCCTGAGCTTGAGCTATTATAGACCATTCAGGAGTGACTGCTACAGCCAATTGATTTTTTC
>NW_009627217.1:29207-46706 GCF_000690535.1 Cariama cristata | reverse complement strand
TATAAAATTATAGATAATTTTATTCCAGAAATAATCTTATTCTCTCTATTCTCATTTCATTGTCATTCCTCAAAGCATTGTAACTCATTGTGTAGTGAGCACAAGTCACATACCATGTTTGTATCTTCCTTGTATTTCTTATGCAGTAATTTATGCCTAATGAATTACAATTGATGCAATTGTTAGCAGTTGACATTTAAGGGTGTACTTTAAATTTTGTTTTTCAGAGTATTCTGCTCAGGGCCTCAAATGGTCACAGGGAAGAAGTAGTAAAGATCATTAATACATCTTAAATAAAAAATTGACATTTGAATCTTTGATGCTTGTGGTAAAGCTTTTCCTCTTTCTGTGAAGTTCTGCCTGTGGGTATGTCAGTGGGAGCAATGCCCTGCAGCCCAGCTGCTCGCCCCTGTTCCCTGGATGTCACAGCAGTTCCCGCCAGGGCTGCGTGCGTGGGGATCACCCTTAGTGTGATTGGGTTGCTGCTGTGCGTGCTGGTCTGACTCTGTCAAGATCAGATGAAGGGATTTGAAGAAAGGCTGTCAGGGTACGATACACCTGCCAAGGGAGCGGCACCACGGTTGAGTCTACTGTATTTTCTAAAGGAATTCTCTAATGTGAGGGCTGTGATTTTTGGAGGAAAAAATACATTTATGAAAGAAAGAAGGAGGCAAAGACCTGTTTCACCCTTGGTGAACCATCCTATCTGACAGACTACAGAAAGTTTGGGGTTTTTTTACATCTGTGATGTAAAATCACACCTGTATGCTGAGGTTTGAAAGAGTAATAAAAACTCCCTCCCTCTGGGAGGGCAATGGGAGCCTCAAGGAAACCCCAGCTCCACGTGTGGAGACTGATGGAACAAAGCATGTGGGCACAAGCTATGTCTGTTATTTTATTGTAACATGACTGGCATTTCACTCCAGCACAGCCAGTCCTGATCTGATGGCTTAGAAGGGATCTCCAGGCAAGACAGGAGACTGCTCTGACTTTGTCTGTACTTGATCGTTCTCTAAACTGAAAGTGAGCTACTCAGATTTGATTGAAGTGTAAAATATGCTGGCCAGCCTTTATCTTGTTTGAAGTGTTTACTTCACATATTCCCAGCCCTAGTTTAGGTGTCTAGAAAGGATCCACTGATGAGCTCAGGGACTCTTCAGACCTAATAGGACTAAGATTAATCATCTCTAACTGTTAGAAGAGAATGAGTTGTTAAATTGCTCTATCATATCACGTTCAGTAAAAGTTATTCTTTCAAGCAGAATGGAACTAGTTTGAGACCACAGGAAAGTTTTCCAAAGCTATAAAATTAGACATAGAGTGGAGGACTGACTTAAAATGAAAATATATTTTAAGGAAAAAAAAAAAATAAAGACACAAGTTGAATGTGAAAATTCCTGTTTGATCTGAAGTAAATTTAACATTTCTGAACAACGAATCTACAGTCATCTGAATATTGTTGTGGTCAAGTACAGATATGTTGCTATGTAAGAGTGTTGCAGAGTTTGCTGTTTTAATAGATACAAAAAATTAGTAGGCAAAAGGAGTAGGAAAGCATGACTGGAGTTTGAAAGTAGTATTTTTGAACATGCTATTTGTAAGAATGAAATGTGAATTTAGAATCATATCAAAGCCCAATAAGTATGTTTAGCAGCTCCAATGAATGTTCAATCTAATGGCAGAATCATATGCTGAGTGATGAATCTTCTCAAATATTGTAGACGCTGCCTTCCTTCTCAGACAATATACCCAATACCTCCTTGCCCAAACCTTCTGTCCTAGCTCCTTGGCTTCAGTTGCTGTTTCTTTCCGTTTAATCTGCCCCCTAGCCTTCTAAAATAGGTTTTATTGAGGTGAGTGGGATTTATTCAATGCAAGAGATGTTTACCTTGTAAAATGCAGTCTGAATCATGCCTGTGTCTAGTCTTGCCCTGGGTGTACCGAGCAGTGTGTAACTGTATCCTTGAGGCTATCCATGAGGATGCTGACTGTGAAGAGCCATGGAAGTATTAAAGCGTGCGTAATGGGAAGGTGTGACTGAGGTTGCCTTGGAAGTGAACTGGTCTTGCTGGAAGGTGCAGGAGCCATGTAAAGTCTATCCCAATGGTGTCATTCGTGTGCATGATACTGAATTCAGCACTGAAAATCTAGTGGGATTCAGTCATCTGGAATTTTTGAAAGTTCAAGTCAGCCAGGTCCTGCTTTCCAAGATACAGGCAGCAATCTTTATGGCGTTGGGTCTTAGCCTGTACTAGAAAAAAATTATTTTTTTGTGAATACTGATCACTAGATCTCCTGTCAGAATATTACCACCATATCAATTTTCTTTTCCTTTGAGCTTTTGTCTCTCTAGTTTTAGACATTGCTCACCTAAAAATATCCTGAATGATAAAAGCAAGGTGTTTGGTTTGCATTCTCTCCTTGTTCATCATCACCTACAGTTGCTTCAGTTTGGAAAAGCACATTAAACTTATTGACAGTATTCCTTTTTACTGTGCTTCATGTGTCTAATGATAAATGCTGCTTCACTCTCACTAGATTAAATAGATTCATAGTCTTTGTTACTTCTCATATATCCTAAAAGAGAAAATAAGTAGGTGATAAACAATAAAGGCCAGTGAATGAGGAGGCTGAGATGGTTTGCCAGACTGTCGTAACCCTTCAGGTACTGTGAACTTAAGGAAAGGATAATAGAAAAAGGATGTCCTGTTCTTCCTGTTTTGAAATGTTTCCAGACCTAGGATGGGAGGCTACTTTCAAAACCAAATACGATTTGTGCTGTGTGATTCCAGAGGTCAGAGTTCAGCATTCAGAGTTCAGCCAAATTTTCCATTAACTTCAGAAAGCTTTGTAGGAGAAAGGACTGTGGGATTCAGCTCACAGGGATTTCTGTTCTTTTTTTAATAAGGAGAAGTCTTGGCTGGTTAACACTGTGCATTCTGCTGAAATACTGGTTCATCATTTACAGAGTAAATGTACTGTTTAATATTAAAGAAATGATTCAGTCTTTTAGTAGCAAAGTTCTTTCTGGTTATTAAACTAGCATTATAATTTCAGTTCTACTGGTGTCACAAATGAAGTTCTGCAGGATGGTCGTGACCAATTAGTAATAGGTTGAGCCTTAAAAAGGCTCATTTTAATCACTTCTTACTATCCAGTTTTCAGTTTTTCAGTGCTGAAGGAAGGTTTGACGCTCAGCAGATTATCAAATCACTGAGCATTTTTCTGCTTTTTAAAAATACTGCTAAGTAGTGTTCTTACTACTGATAAGGTCTCCAAGGTTGTCTATTCCCTATGCCTTAATTTAGTGTTCGTATCTTACATACAGTATCTTTTTTCATCAGTGTGTGATGCATAGTCACACATAGGTGACTCCAGCTGAAAGGGGACCCAGTAACATTTGGGAAAGATGCTCTTTTTAGAACAAGTTTGTTATCTAGGTAGACAAGACAAGCCTAAGAATAAAGACATTTGCACACTGGAAGGTGAATCAACTAAAAAGGAGAAGGGGGATTAATCAAGTTAAATTGATCATTGACAAACATTTGTTATTAGGATATATTAATATATTTAATATTCTAACTACGTACTGTTGTGTTTCAGTATTTTTTGCACATACTTTGCTACTTCACAATACTTGTTAAAACATGTTGTTTTTCTACAAACTTACATCAGAATTAGTAGCAAATGTAGTAGCACATATCATCCTAAATATCAGAATATGAAGAGAAAAACAAGATGGAGGTACCTGCCAGATTTCAAAATACTATTTTAATTCAGAGGAAAGGGCTTGACTGATGCTAGGGGTGTTTGCAGGGTTAGAAAGGCTATTCATCTTAGTTTCTGAATCTAGAAATTAGCCAGGCTCCCTCCTCTTACAGCTGTGACAAATGTTTCTTACAGCGATGCTAGTGGGAATAACGTATTTACAGATAATGTGAAAAATGAAAGAAGATAAATCATTTTTGATAGTAGAGCTAGAGAAATTTTAAGCTAAAAGTGAAAATGGGTATTTATGATGGTTCCAAGGAAGCTTTTAATAGCTGTCTGTTCCATTTTCCCTCTGCTGTCTAGTATACACGATGCTGTATAAACAAGCGGGGTTTTTTGTGATAGAAGTGTCATTCAGAATTAAGAGATTTCTGGATTTGTTAGCAAAAGCACATGCATGGTTATATGACTGCCCAGCAACTGGAGCCTTCAGTTCTTAATGCCTTCATCCTTTGTGTGACATGCTTGATTGTTTTACGTGCCGTGTGTCCATTCTCTATCTACTCGAGTGATGTATTTTTTTTTCCCCTTTTGATATCATATTGGTCTCTCCTTTACAGGTTTGCTAAAAATGTTATAAATACGATAAAATACAATATTAAGAATTTTTTGCATATTAAATTCAGTCTTGACAGAAAAAAGATTCTGCTCTAGGATTATGTTTAAGGACGCTAGTGAAAATTTACCTTGCTTCAGCTGTAACTGTGGCTGTCTCCCTCACTGAGGTGTGATAACAGCCTCCTGTTTCTGTTCTGTCCTGAGAGTGCTGCATCTGAAACTTCCACAAAAGTATTAAATAACCTGTGCGTACAGCTGCTTGGGCTGCCACTTCCACTAAACACTTTCTATTTTCCTGTTGCTTTTGCTATGGTAGGTTGCCTGCAAGGCTTCATTCTGAATCTGGGCCTTTAGCCAAAATAAAAGCCAAATACACATCAAAGCAATTGCTCAGAGGATCACCAAATATAACATTTAAATAGAAGAGAGAGAAGTATTTCTTCTGAAACCCTAGGCTGGGTATGGAAAATGTTGTGTAGAGAAGGAGAGATTTGGAAATCCTGGGAAAAAGTGTTGTATTGGACAAATACATGAGGTTGCTGAGCTTAAAAAAAGGCATCTTGGCAGCAGCATGCTGCAGAAATACCTTCATCCATTAAAACTAGATTAATAGAAAAGATAACTGCAAAAGGAAGTGGAATTTATATTGTGAATGAGCTAAAACCCATGGCATTGACAATAAAGTTTGAGAAGTGCAAACAAGAGATGATTTTGTAGAGCTTGACTGAACCAAATTGAGCTTGGAGCAGCGAGCCCCCAAAGGAGTTTGTGTACCAGAAATTAAAAGGAAAATGGGCAAATGGTCTGTTGATCTGTTAAACTTGGTGCTTCAGTTGCTCATGTGCATCCTCTGCTGTTGCACCCGGGCAGCGCTGGCAGCTGGCCGGGGTGTCATGGGAGCGGGGCAGGGGGTACCTGCCCCAGCGCGGGAGAGACTTTGAAGCAGTGGCTGTAGCCCACTCAGAATGTGGCTGTATCAAGGGAAGGCACCGTAAATGATAGGAATGTGGTGGTGTACATTTCCTAGAAATAATTGCAGCAATTTAATCTGGAAGCATAAATAGATGTAACCTGTTCAGGAAAACCAAGAAGGGGAATCTTAAGAGTTTAGAAACAGAAATAGAAATATAGTTTTTCTTGGGAATTTTCTGTTGTGTGACATTCTCATTGACACTGTGACACTCAACACTGTATTAATTCTCCAAATATTGAAGAACCCTTTTTTTGGGGAAGGGGGATGTAATATATCTGCGATCACCTGGCTCTGTCATTACAAAAAAATAAATTTCCAGTACCCTGTTGAAGAAGCATGGCTGGTTTATAGGGTAGTATTATTCAGGGTAGATAAAGGAGGTGATAAGTCTCAGAGGGTGTGGTGTAAGCCAATGCTTGAGCTATACACTGCCTCGTTTTGTTCAGTGCTGATAAGTTGGTGTCAGGCAGCAAACTGGGATCTGTCAGACTTCTTAGCTCTGAGAGATTACCGAACAGCATGAGAACCTGGAAAAAAATATGGGTCACAATGCTGAACAATAGACAAATCTCATTGATGTGTCTCTGCTTACATAATTGGGGTTTTAACAAGCTGAGGATCTGCCCCTTCAAGAGTAGGTATGAATTACATACTTAAAAATGTTACAAAATGAATCTGCCCACCGATGAGATTCTCTTCTTGATTAGTGTCTTTATTGAACTGTCCTGTCACTCTCGTAATCTCTCTCCTTCTGTGTATGAAATCTCATGTATTACAGCAGATAAAATTGTTGACTGTAAACAAATTATCAGGCAAATGTGTATGAAAAGCAAATACAAAAGGCTATGAACATCAGTCTTGATTCTTAATTCAGGTACATATTTGTGAAACGCTTTTTCTAATTATATTCCCAGTGCTGGTAGAAATATAAAAGACTACTAAAGTTACTCAGCAGATAGTCTTAGATATCTGCAGACTCTGCTTATATCTTTTCTTTTGTTCATCCATCTGTTCATAAAAATTACTGTTCTCTGTCCAGATTTTTTCAGATGTTTCCATTTTATATCTAAATTTTAATGTTTACTTTCCTCTATCCCCTGGGGAGTACAAAGCCACTGATACCTTAACAAACTGGCGCCCTTTGTGTGAAGGTGTAACGTTTTTCTGCAGTATTAACAGCAATGTATTTATTAACATTGCTGAGGGGGATTTAGTGCTACATAGCACTACAAAAGAGAGAGATAATCTTCCCAAAGATACAGAGACGTGTTCTTGTATAGAGTGCTGTCTTTCATATTGAACTGTTACTAGTGAACCCTAGAATAAGCAGCTTTGACATGTTAATTTGTGTTGTCAGTCTACTTATGAGATTGAATTGCAATGGAACTATACTTAATTTATACAATTCATATTTATTTATAATATTTCTTTGGAGGCAGTTTTTAAATACGATAATACAAAAATATTTGTGTTAATTTACTATTCAATATGTGCTATGAATTAAATTCTGTGCTGTAGCCACAGAGCATATGGGTTTGCTAAAATCCTTAAGGCTGCAGATTTAGGTTTGATACTTTAAATTATAGACCTGCTTTTTGCTGTTTGTCAAGACAGAGGCTGTTGCCTTAAAGCACTGTCTTTGGAAAAATGACCCAGGCTTCTTGCTCAGCTCCAGACTTGGGGCAACACAGGGAAAAAGACTTATATTCTAAATAGAGAACACATTTAGGCATCTTATATGGATGGACACTGAGATTCTCAAAAGTATCTATCACTCTAAAGGACCTTCTGTATTTTTTTATTTCTTAATTTTTGGACCTGCATTCCCACCTGTGGAATGGGCAGGTGACTCTGTTCTGCCTCACAGGAATGTTGCAAGGGAAAATACAGCGTAAGGCCTGTATGTCAAATTATTCTTCCACAGAGGATTTGCAATTTTTCAATTTGAAATTTCTCCCTGGAAAAATATTGCTGACATCACTATCACTCACAGTGAGGAGTATTTTTGATATACAAATTTAGGAGAAAATTTCTTTTTCTATGAGTATGTAGATTACAAAGCTGTATTGTAGTTCAAGTCTAGAAAGTTATTACAGAACATTCTAGATTAAGAAGAAAATATTAAAACTTAAATTGTGTGAACAGCTCTTTCCCAGGAGAACAGAACAGTGCTGCGCAGTGCAAAGGGCCTATTGTGTTCAGTTCCTGGTGATCATGAGCATTTCTCTCCACAGCAGTTTGCTGAGTGCAGTTCTCCTTTGTTTATAAAATTCTACTGCAAGACCTTGATTTTTCAGATCTAAAGGTACAGCTAAGGAGCCTGCTCTGATTAAATAATTACTTTTCCTGAGTGTATTTCTCTTTGGTACTTTAAAGATTTAAATGTTTCTAACATGCTAGTAATGCACATGTGGTATAATCATGCTTAAAACCCCATGTTAACAAGTCTGTGTTGGCCGGAGGTTAGGCATTTTCAGCTAATCAGCTGTCAAGTGTTTTGGGATATCTTTCGTGACTCACTTGTGGGTTTGCAACTCAGATTACACAGTATCTCAAATGTGTGCTGTGAATTTTAATTCCATTTTATGTTCTTTCTGTTACAAGTGTAGAAGGAGGAACAGAGCAGGGAAGTAGCAGTAAGATGCACTGTTGTACGGAAACATGCTTATGAGTAATTTGGATGTAGAATTGGTACAGATTTTGCAAGATAAATCTTTGTGAATGTGTTTTGAAAAGCTGTAGAGATTTACATTTTTCTTGTTTGTATTTCACTACTTTGCCATGTTCTTCTATGTATCTGTACCCATTCACGCATACTGATCAGTTATCTTAGGCATTTAGGATGATCACTAGAATTAGTTTCTATACTTCTGTTAAACTTTATAGATCACTGAATTTTAGCTTTTGATCTTCAATATTTCAGTTAGTTTACCCCCAAAGTCTTCCTCATTGGATTTTAACAAGTTACGTGACCTTTTCAGCTGGTCTGCTTGTAGCCATGTTCACCCAAGCAGTAAAGGACTGCTGCTTTCTAGTAGCACAGGTCCTTGCAAACGGAGACGTAAAAGTTTTCCTGTGAACACAATACCCCAGGGGATACCCTGGGATGTTGCGCTAATATCGGTGAGGACAGGGAATGACTGAGAACCTCTGTAGCCAGCACGTGCCATGCACATGTATAAAATCCGGCGGGGGCCTGGAAAGTGTTGCTGAAAGCAGAAGAAAGGTGTAGAGCAGTGGTGGAGGGGCTCTGTTTGCACAAGAACATAATATGTTATCAATTCTTTACTGCTCTGGGTTTCTTTTCTGAGTGGTTTTCTTCAATTTCTTCTTTCAACATCCATTTGTGATGGCTTTCCTGTTTCTCTTTCATGGCTGTGCTTGATCTTGTGTTAAGTAGCTTTCATTTCCCTATGTTAGACACAATGTCTCTGTCTCCTTTATAGCACAGGAGAACACAAGAAATGGCAAGAGTTAAAGGATCTGCCTCAGTGGCCTGTCTCTGCCACTGTTGCAAATGCATTCGTAGAACATAATAGGAGATGGGGAATATAAGCAATCTTTGCCTTCCTGGTTTACAGGCTGCCCTAAGGAGGTTACATCCATACTTTGGCGGCTTTGTGGGAATAGCCTCAGTGCACTCAGCACTTCATAGGAAAAGCCATGTCCTTCCCAGGGGAGAGAAAGTAGAGAGGAGCGGTATCTCATAGGCTGCGAGACAGGAAACAAAGCTATTAAGTTTATCACCATGTGCTTCTGTGAAGCTAGTATATCCCACCCTGCGGTGTGGATGTGTTGATGTGAGAAAGTTTGCAGGCATCTGCCTTGAATCTCCCATTCCCATGGCTGCTGGGTGCAACCTCTGCCCATTACCTCCCAGTGTGAGCTCCCCCACGCTGAGCACCAGTTCTGGCAGCCCCAGTGCTTTCAGCCTCTCCAGGGGAGGGAAAAGCTGCGCCACAAACCAGGTGCCTGAAGGAAGAATTTAAAAAGGGCAATTTTACTGAACAATTATTGTTTCACAGTTTTCCCTCCTTTACTTAAAACCACATGAAAACAAATGATAATGTAGAATTATTGCAGCCCAAATTGAGCACACTTGCAAACATTTGCTATCTTTTGTTCTTTCTAATCTAAATTGAATCTGTGAATAATAACGATTTCATGATGTGAGTCGGGGAAAAAGGTAACCCTCCTAAGCAAAAGTGTGACTATACCAAATCTTACTCATCAGAGCAATACTTAAGTGAGCTAAACACTGCCTATAAGTGCCACTAACTATCAGAGGATAATACTTTACCAGTGCTCCTTGTTCCTGTGGCTGGCTGCACCAGGTCTATGTAACAGGAATTCCTAAATTATGAGGAACTTGCTCTGGCCAAGCCTGCTTCCACCCGGCCAAGCCTGCGTCCAGCTGTACCCTTGGTCCATGCAAGAGGGGCAGTGTCACTTGTTGCTTGCAAAAACTCTGATCAATTTTATCCTGTTGCTTTCTTTTCACCATCATGCTCATGTTTGGTTAAGAAAACTGTAGAGAATGTTGAAGTAAATGGAGATCTTAACCTGTGGTGAGGAGTCACTGTTAACAAAGAAAATGAAAGTTGTTTTATCTATTAGTAGATCTTAGCCAGCTGATCCAAAGAGTTCTGCAGACCTGTGTCTCCCACAAATCAAGCCCAGAAAAGGGACCCATGAGATTCCACAAAAATTAATTATTAATCACACTTGACATTTGTCTAGCACAAAATTACGTTGTATTCCATAAATCAGGAATTACTGTATGGTATGTATTTCCTCCTCTCAAAATGTGTTATATGCATAATCTTTTTGGCTAGTCCTGAATGAATAATTGTTACAGATGTTGTCTCAAAAATCTGACTAATTCTCTGTACCTTTTCATTTTCCTAATCTTAATTAAATCTGTAACTGAAGAGGACACATAATGAGAATGGGGAAAAATCACCTTGTATAAATCAAAAGCAGCGATATGAAATCAAACTGATCAGGATAAAAGTGTGTTTTGTATATAAGCTATTAAGGACCTTTTCTTTAGCCCCCTGCCTTTTTGTTTAATAAATTGAAGGGACAGAATCGCCGTTCAGCTCCTAAGGCAAACAGAGAGAGGGATTCTACAGCTTGTACAGAGGCCTCTTGTGCAGCAAGAGCTGCACTGCATCTGGTTTTCTGAGAAATGCATTGTGCTTCCAAAAAGCTTAGTCATTTTTCTTTCCATCCGTCCTAGTTGAACCACTCCACTTCCCTCAGCGACTGTCCAATACAAAAGACCTCCTTTCCTGCTAAGGTTATTTTTAGCTGTAACCTGTTACCTGACACAGTTTACAATCTCCCAAATGACTGTCAGACCCAATGATGAGGCAACACAGTAGGTGTAGAGGTTGGGTGGGGAGGGGGAACAGCCGGAGATGAGGGAAGAGCAAAACCACCTAAAATCAGCCCTGCTGTGTGCCTTCTTTGCGTGGTGCACAGCAACCCCACGAAATTGGTGCAGTACTGAGTAGAGATGCTCGCTCAAGCCTGGAAGCACTGCAGCACTTCACTCAGTTAAATAAAGCTCTCTTAATTAGCTCAAGTGCAGTATCTAATTGACAAAGTTATGTTTAGTTATGGCAGTAGCTATGAATTTGTCACATGGTGCTGTATTGTTTATAGGAGGAATCACACATAAATTGCTAATTCTAGTGGATTAGGCTCATATAAACCTGGTTTGAATAAGAGGACGTGTAAGAGTTTGCAGAAGCTGCTTTTCTTAATTTGACAATGTCTTTAGATAAACTGATGCAACTCTTCCGCATGCTCAGAGCTGTCTGTTGGTATAAATCAGGCACGACTTCATTAGTCTAGCTTGAAATGAATGCAAGAAGGAGGAGAGTTTTACCCAGTTCTGGGTTTTTGCCAAGTTTTGGGAATTAGGATAGGAAGTGGTTTATTGTAAATCAATTTGGTTGTGTATGCTGTTACAGTAAATAACAAGCAAAGCTTACTTTGATACACATTTAAGTATTGGAACAGCAAACTAGTAAAATGAGATGGGATGTTTTAGAATTTTATCTATAAATATACATATAAACCCTCACATTCAGTCAAAACACTGAATTAACCTATTTTCCCGTCCAGACCCTTTAAAATAGAAAGAGATTCAGACCTTGGAGCAATTTGAGTAATAAGAAGTTGATTTAATTTCAGCTTTTAAGGTTTTGACTCAAAAAAAAAAAGTTCAGATCTGCTGATTTTTAGCTTATTCACTGTTCAAAGCTTGTTTGACAGATTTACTGTTGGCTGCTTCTGGCATAATTGGATTGATAAACAACACATACTGGATTGCCCTGTGAAATGAGAAAAACAAAACACACCTTCCGGTAACATCCAGTGCTGTGAAAATGCTGTTTTTCTTAGGTGTCTGACTGAATGTAAATTTTCCCTTAGAGAACTTCAGATGGGCTGAGGTACCTGGCAAATACTTTAATCAATATTAAAATTCCAGTTGCAGCTTTCATGCATATAGGGGAAGACTAATCCTTTTAAACTACTATGGCTGTGTTAACTTACTCTCTCTGCAGATCCCCTCTATGCAGCCATATAAGATATGGAAGCAACAGCTGCAATCTGTCACTCAGTGAATGTATTACAAATGAAAGAAATTAATGTCTTGAGCATTTTGTTCTTGTGCTATTTTGGTGTAGAACATCGTGTCTGTGTGAAGGTAGAAACACAACAAAGTCACTTCAGTTTGAGATATCTGAATTTTTGTTTATCCAGGTTCAAAGTCAAGCATTGCCTGCGAGTATATGTCTTTTTGAATAAAGCAGGTATTCTCATTTCCCAACCCAGGAGCCTAGTAAACATTAATAGAGCAGGGCTTGGGCTCAGGATCAGGAATAAGGAGGAAACAGGTTCCTTGCCCCCAGTCTCTCTTAGCCCTAGGGAGCAGGCAAATGTGGCTTCTGATAAATGTGTTTAAATGTGAATTGCATAATATTTCATAGCAATACCAGATCCAAAAGTAGACCAAGGAGAACAATCCTAAAGTAATTTAGTTTCTAGGGGGAAATTTAATTTTAAACACAGATTGTAATAAGAAATAAAATGACCATCAGATATGTATCATTTTATAATCAGTGTCAGCTTTTGCTACTGCAGATTAACTGCTATTACCTACTTACTGAAATTCAAGGTTGAAAAGGCTTATTGTTGCTCAGCTGACTTCCACAAAAGCATTGTTCTAGTAAGAATATACAGTATATTTGTATCATACATGTTATATTCTCAATGCTGCTGTATATCTATGCGTATATAAGTGCTTGAAGGCATAATGCATTTGGGCAATGCCCTTAACATGCTTGAACTTGGTCAGCCCTGAATTGGTGAGGCAGTGGGACTAAATAATCGTGGTAGGTCCTTTCCAACTGAAATGGTCTATTCTATTCTAAATGCCTGTCAGAGTAGCGCCATTTCTTAATTCCCCTTTAGTTTAGGAATAATGACTTAATAAAAACGTTTAATGTGAACTTGCTAAGAAAAGTTTAAGGTAGGCTTTTGGGGAAGATTCATTTTGAGCTAGGTTTTCCTCTTTAAGTCACTTTAGACTTTATGGAAATCTGATAATACTGATGAATGAAGGTCTATATAGTTGAAATGGTACAGTGTATGTTGTAATGCCACGTGTTTACCTTCTTGGCCTGCTCAGTTACTGTCCTGCAAAAGGGTTACTTTTCAATGGTGAGAAAAGGGTTTATTCATTAGGATCATGCACTTTCCATCTTTCTGGACTATTTTAGTGACTCGCCTCACCAGTGAGCGGAATAAGAGTCTACAAAGAGGCTTACAAGAATTTTGTGGCAGATCAAATCATTCCAGCATGAAACTATCAAAGAGCTGTAACCAAGAACTAACCAAAGATGGATTTGAACCCAGTGGCTTTGTATTTGATGTTTCTTTTGAACAGTTTTCTGATGGATTTATTTTTAACCTTATGTTTCATCTACTTTGTAACACAGACTGTATAGATAATGAAAGACCCCAAAACCAGTTTTTAAACTGAACGAGATAAATTCAGACATTATGTTCAGTTTCAACTGTGGTAATATCTACACTTGAGTGATTTTTTTTTTTTTTTCCCCCCCTCCCTTCTCAACTTTTATAAGACTGAATCATTCAAAAGTTTTGTCCCCAATGCTGTCTACAAAGGAGAAGTTTTGTTGAAATCAAGATGGGTTATCTTGGGACTAAAAATTGGTCCCAAGAGTAAGATTTTTTTTTTCAGAAAACAACCCCCCAAAAAGGCAATGACTC
Organism: Cariama cristata; assembly: GCF_000690535.1. NCBI lineage: Eukaryota > Metazoa > Chordata > Aves > Cariamiformes > Cariamidae > Cariama > Cariama cristata. The sequence continues at coordinate 33,094 of NW_009627217.1, read as the reverse complement.
ACAAAAGCTTGAATATAATCCTGAAGTGAGCAGAGAAGTGTATTTTTCCACTTGAGCTGTTATAAAAAATAACTTTCTACCTTTGTATTTCAAAAACATCAGCTGACATATGTATCATTCTGTGTTGCAGTTTCTTTATTGATTTTTCTGGACTTGTGGTATTGTAGGCTTTATATTTCACACTTTCCCTCACCTCAGTTACTGAGCATATAGACTTTGCTTTGGCAGAACTGTGGTTTTCTTTGTTATGATCCAGTGATAGCAGAAATGTGAACATTTGCTATGGTTTGCTTGTATTTCTTATTCTGCTGTAAAACTCAAGATATTTGAGAACTTGAAAAGCTTTCATTGAAGTAAAATGTGTTTTAAGGGTGTCAAGTTGCTAAAGTTGCACATACTTTCTTTGCAACTATAAATGAGGAATTTCTTAGGAGTCAATGTATTATTTGTGTGTAAGTTAATGTAGCTATTGGAGAAATTTGACGTTATGAGCAGAAACTCTGGAAAGGGCTGTTAGAGAATTATTGAATTGATGACAATACAGTGTTAATAGAAGATTACTTTTTTTGCTATTGAAAGTCCTTTTCTGGGTTAATTGATACTTTTTTTAATTGAAAGAAAATGTTTTTCTCCAGGATTATGTTCATTAAGAGCATATTTACTCACTTCATAGACTCTAAATACTGTAAGGAAAAGAGCAGTAGCCCAGGAAATACTGAAGGGAAGATACCTGTTTGCTTTTTTTGTGGACTGCAGTTAATCTGTATAGTAGTTTCTGGTTTTAAGCAAAACTCATCAGAAACTGCAAGCCCAGGTCCAGCTAACAGCACGCAGAGTGTGATGCAGCAGAGCAATCCTACCCCAAATACTTGTCCAGCATACTCTTGTTCAGCATTTCCCGGGCAAATGTCTGTGCACACACAACACCTGATAGTAAATTCGATGTGGAGATCAGTCCACCCATGGACAGTATTTTGAATGGATTTGGGACCAACAGTCATTTCTTTAATAACTTCACTTTATGAACTAGACACTGTTTCATAGTGAACTTTAGGTAAGGCTGTGCCCTGCGGGCCTGTGGAGCTGGAGTTCCATAAATCCTGGATAAATGTAGAAAATCTTTACTTTCCACAGACACTTAACTAGTAAGAAACAGAGGTATGGTAACTGGAGCCACAGGATTTGGTACTGAAAATGTCTGAATTGAACACATTCCTTGACTAAGAACGAGTGCTGACCGTCATATCAATGTCGTTCAGCAGCTGAGGAATCTAAGAAACATTGTGCTTTGAAAATTCCAACTTTTGGCCTCCTTATAGCATACAGCATACATAATTTCCTTTAAGAAATAAGCTTTAAAAAAATTTGATTTAGTTCTAAGTTGGACTGAAGCCAAATTTCAAACTGAAATTTGGTGTGAACAAAGAATTCTGGCCTGTTATCTCCAGGCAAACTCATTACAGCTGAGATTGCACACCTCTGCTGTGTATCCATTGCCATCTGGAATGATTAACATGCATAGATGCTTCAGCTAAAGAATAAAAAGCCCAAACCTCTGTTTTTACAAAATTAAAAGGATTACATTCAGTAGAAAAAAGTTCACCTATATAGTGTTGTGTAAGTACTAATAAGCAATGTGGAAAATTATAGGTCTTATGTTACAAACAGTTGAACTTTTAGTGAAGAGAAGTATACTTAAGCTCTGCAGATGAACGACTTAATGAGGAAAACACAGTTGATTCATCTCTGGGAGCAGATAACTCCTGCAGATGAGACCATCACTCAGCTAAACAAAATACATCATTCAAATCTTTGAGAAAATTGTCAGTTTTCAGCGATAAAATGATAATGGACTTGTGTTATGCATGAAAACTGAACTTAGTCTCAAATGTTGAAATTAAATACAGATAGAAGCAGGATGCAAACAGTTAGAGCCATACAATTCTGTAATGACAAGTATTCCATATGAAACCAGTCACTGATGGCATTTCATCAACAGAGCCAGACTGTAGCCAGGATCTGGTTTGTACAGATTCCTGGTTTTCCAGGGCGGGATATGTTGGTGGTCATTTAAACAAAGACATAAGTGGCTGGATAGGTGTACCTGACGATAACTGCTGTTCTGCAGTGAATCACACCACAAGTTCAGGTAACAGCTATCCAGAGCACTGTTTCCAGTTATGAAGGGTTAGATCCAAGAGTTAGTGAACTGGTGAAATTGTGTTTGACAGACCTGGGAAAACGCAAAGGTGTGTTAGACTAACGTCAGAGCCTGATGACTTGGACAGGTTCTGAAAGACTGCAAATTTCCAGTAATAAAGAATGAAAAAAAGGAACTTTAAAAAGTAAACGGGCATATATTTCTAGTCTTGCAAGTAACATTTTTTTAACTTCATATGCTACCAAGGTAGGTGGGTGGCAGCAGGGGGAAAGGGAATTCTCCTTCTACACTGGAGGTCTTTCAGGTGTTCCTTTTACAGCAGAAGAGGTTCTTCCTACTGCAGGTGAATTTATAAGGTAAGAAAACAAAATTCCAAATTTAAACACTTTAAAACAATTTTGCAAAAAGAATTAGTTATCTCCTTAATATTTCCAACCTTCTGAATGTGAATAAAACATTTAAACAAAAAAAAAGCCAACAAAAAAGACCCCAAACAAACACCTGGATTTGAGGCATTATCTACCCTAGACAGAGAATCCCAAAGGCTTTTTCTAATTTCTTAGCTCTTGTGAGATAGGAAACAAAAGTGCATCAGCATAAATAAATTTTTGTTTTGTTTTGTCAAAAAAAAGATTTGTGAATGCATAACACCACAGTGGGCTATAAGTTACTTTGGGGTGCTATTTGAAGAGGAATATTCAGATAGAGGAATTTATTATGGATTAATAATTTGTGAATTTGTACTAATTAATATATTAAACCCAAATTACTTTGGTGACATTTTGGGGACCAAATTAAAAAAAATGTCTATGGTATGTTAATTTTAGCTCATAAAAGGCTAATTTGAATATGTAATTTGGATCAATTAGAAGTCTCTTCTCAACTTTAAATAGTGATAATAGAAATGTAAAAAAGCTGGGTAGCTGTTAGGATTAATTAAGAGTGATACATCTGGGAAAAGCAAATTACAATGTCATTTTTAAAATGCAAATGAAGTTTAAAATTTAAAGATAATATGCATATATATAAACATGTGCAATATCTGCAAAAAAAGTCATAATTCTTTTTTTTTAAAAAAAGCTCTATAGATATTGAATTTTTCATGATTAGTCCTTGGTTTTGCCTGCAAAATAGGCAGACAATAGTAACATTTTTACTTCCAAAGAAAACTGAAGTGTGGAAACTCTCACAAATCAAAGTGGTATTCATTTTCTTCCAAAAACTTAAGCATAAAAATTGCAGGCTAATTTTGGTCCTTTTGAATTGCCACAGTGAAGTTAATCTGGATTTAAGTCAGGGTAAATGAGATTAAATCTGCCGTTGAAGTTTTAATAATATATACAAAACATGTAACAGTTTCTTAGGAACAGCAGCATACTTATCTTGAGCAAAAAAAAGCAGGTGAAGACTGGTTGGTTATGGATTTTGAGAGTGCTCATTTTGTTATGGGATGGGCAATTCTTATGGTGAGTTTTAGGAGAGGCTTTTTTTTACAAATAATTCTTTGTGAATTATTTTCTGTGTAACTGGTGCACAGTTGTTATTGCATCAGGTGGTCATTGCTACCTCTGCAGTGAGAGGATTCACGTGTCAGGCAGGATTTAAAATGTGATCGTCCCTTTTGTACGACCATGGTAGTCAGTGTGGTGTCAGTCTGATGCTTCACAACCGTGTTTCAGTGTGAGCCAATTTTCTAGTGAAGTCAGGAGCAAACAGAGCCAATATG
>NW_009627217.1:22362-29176 GCF_000690535.1 Cariama cristata | reverse complement strand
AGGAATGACTGAAATGCTTAAAGTCTCCTTAGGTTTAACAATCCCTTCAGACATCTGGTGTTTTCAAGATCTCTTTATAAAACTATTTATCTGAAACCAAGAAGTATCTTTGTACGGCATCTGGAGCTGTGGTTGCGGCATGGTCCAGCATAGCCTTGCTGGTTTCTCATCTCCCTTCCCCAGGTGTTTACAAACACCTACTTTGGATGGGCCAGGAAAACCAGCTGGCAGGCAGCTTTCTAGATACTGCTCAGATCCCCAGCAAAGTGACCTACCTTGCTGTTGTTGCTACTGATAGCAGTCATAGGCTGGTTAAATTTAGCTGAGGTATGCTTACATAGTCCTTAAGCATGTTTTCAGCTTTGGTGTGCATGCATGCCCTACTGAGAAGCCTTTCTTTAAATGGTATACTCTAACAATGTCTTGCCAGGGTGCCTGTTGCCTATACCTTTATTTGGGGAAGCAGCTGAATTTTCTTGCCAGCAGTCCAGAATATTCAGGCTTCAGGCTGCTAGTGAAGCAGTTATCTACTACATATGTGGCAAAATCAGAGTTCTGGAATGTGTCTTTTCAAGATTATTAATAAAAAAAAGTGGAGAGAATATATTTTCTTACCCTCCATTGAAATGTAAAATCTCAAGTTGTAAATGCCATTAATGAAAACCCAAGGGTGTATTTGGAACTATAGCATTTTGCGTGGCAGCTTTATGCACTGCTGCTATGCTACTAGGCTTATTAAATTATAATTGTAATTTGAAGAAAATTATTACAATAGGATGGAAAACCTACAGAGTTCATTTGAGAAGGGACAAGAATAATTAAAACCACAGATTATCATCAATGGAATTCAGCTCAGTTAATTTAAATCCATATTGGGTCATTCTTACATACTGCTTTCCAGAGACTACAGAAAAAAGCTAATCTTTATGCTGCAGGAAAACATGATTAAGATCACCCTACCTGAGAAGTTTGTTTTAAACTAAATTGCTGCATGTTTATGAGGACAAAAATGTTTATAGTCTACAGCATGTGCATTAAGTGTAGCTATGACTTCAGTTGGCTTCTTGCCCTAGATTTAAAATAATTTCCTTCTAAACCATACATTACGTCAATTCAATCGTGTATTAAAACAATCCTTACAATATTAAAATGACTTTTACCAGTGCAGATCCACAGTGAATGGCACATACTCAGATTTCTTATTGTGTAAGCCATAGAAATTGTGTATAGAAAAGATGATGTTGAAAATAAAAAAGAAAGTAATTTATTCTCCTGTTACAGTGGCTTTGTGGCGAATAACAATTCATGGTTTTAAAAAGCTGCAAATCACAAAACTTCTTTTGCTGATATCCAAACATTGACAAATTTCCACCATGGGAAAGCAGGGGTCCTGTTGACAAAGACCCCACCCTGCAAACCCAGTCTGCATGTGTATAGCTGCTGCACGGATATTTACACCTATCGTCATCCTCCAGTGTGACTTCCATGGCTTTACTTGTATGAAAAGTCTGAAGAGGAATATCATAGCAAATAGCTACGATAGATTTTAGAAGTGCTTTATTCACTCCGCAGATAGTTTGTCAGAGCTAAACATCAGAAGTAATTTTAAAAAATTTGAGCATCCTCTTCTGCAGCAGCCATGTGGCAGCGTGCCGATAGGCATGCCAGCAGGCGAGTGGGGCTGGGCTGGCTCCATGCCAGTGCGGGCAGCCCGCTTCCGGGGAGAGAAGGGGCTCTGCAGCCAGGTGGGGGGCTCTGCCAGGGATGCGAGTATGTATGCTGCCACTGCTGTGACGGGAGGGCTTTCTGGGCTGCCCCTTGGCATCCTCCTGCGCCCCGCCTGTCTTTCTCCTGTGCCAGTTACAACGTGTCGGCACTGAACTTGCACTTTCTTCGTGGGTGTTCCGTCCGATTGTGACATTCACAAAAAGGAGTGTTCTAGCTATACCACTTCAATATAGGTATTTTATAAAAAGTTAATTCCAACTATTGACAAGCAGAAATATAACTAAAACTCAAGATAGGAAAAAGATACCTTTTAAGCAAAACTAGGTTTGTCTTCTAGAGAAGAACCAGTTTGTTCTTAGTACATATTTTATAAGCTCTTTTATGGAGAATTTGGCCTCAAATACTAATCATGCTTATCAACATGTGGCACGTTTACCTGTGTGTGGTCGATTTGAGTTTAACATCCTTTTGCCTATTTTTCCTTTCTTTTTCTTTCCACTTTAGTACGTGTAATCTTACATTACTTCAAATACTCTTTGCCAGAGTCCTTTGGGTTGAAGGAATCATACTGCTTTCACCATCTATTGTTTTGTGGGATCTACTAGTCTGAGGCAATGACCAGCAAAATGTTTGGTTGGTTGTTTTGTGTGTGTGTTTTGTTTGTTTGTTTTGTGGGGGTTTGTTTGTTTGTTTGTTTTTTACAGATAATATAGACCTCCATGGGGTACCCTCCTTTGTTCTTATGTGAGCCCAACAACATCAAGCATCTTCATGGTTAGTGATATTATGGCCTTGATTTTGTTTGAAAACACTTATGATCCAAATCAAGCAGCCTTTGAAAACAGTTTGAACTTTGTCTTTAATAAGAGTTGGACTGGAACATTTTAGAACTGTTTCACTTTAAAATAAGTACCTAAAAATTGCTTGATGTTATACATGTACTAAATAGAACATTTAATTTAGGATGATATAGGTGGTCTTAGGTGTGCTGACTTTTAATTCCTGTTAGTCCTTCCTAACAACTTCTAACTAAAATATATGCTACACTTGAAATTATGTATGTATACTAGAAGCTGATTGCTGGTGAAACATGGCATACTTCATTCATGTATCATTCTACAAATCACTTACAGCAATCTGCAGTCATTGTGAGCTAAATATAGACTTAGTGTCCTGTCTTGCTAGCCAGTATAGCTGCTAACACAATCCATGGCAGAGGAGATAGGATATGAAGTATTGCTGTCTGCTTTAAGGAAAATAAATTCATGTAACCATTCATCTGTAAAGTTATATGTAAACCTAGCTTTATGGCCAAACTTGGAAGATGAATTACTGCTGAAAGAACTAGTTACATCCTAGGAATATAAAAAGGTAATCACGACCCATGATGCAATAGTATTACGAAGCTCAGCTGATAACATGAGAGGATGATGCATTTTATTACCTAGTCTCATTTGTCCATTCACCTCTATATCAACTTAATTCAGTGGAGAGAACTTTCCTGGTCTCAGTATGTTGCTCATGCATAGTAGCAAATACAGATTTATTTTTTTAAAAACAGATAATATGATCTAATTTTACTATAAAGCTCTACTACCTGTAAACTTCTTCATTGATGTTTCCTTGCAGTTTGAAAGCATGCTGGCCAGCAAACAGCCTGTACTGGGCCTCATGTCAGAGCAGCAGTAAATGCAGGGATCCTTTTATGGACCCAGGCATGGGCTGTCAGGTTTACAGCCCTTAGGTATTGGTGGGAACTCATGCACCCTCTTTTACAGTGCCTCTCTGACATGCCCCATGGGTGATGCAGCAATGTCGTGTTTACATTTTCACCCTGCTTGTGGACCACCTGAGAGATGGAAAATATATTAGCCCCTGTAATCACCTTGGCAGCACAAAAGGACTGAATTTTGTTTTACCATCTGCTATATTCACCCATTAAGAGGTAGCATTAATATAAGGAAAAAGTTGTCTAAAGACTATTAGAGAAGTAAACTGACTTTTGGGAAGTTTCCTAGTTCTGATGTCCTCATCCAAAACTTAATAGAGTTGGTGGGATTTTTTCCATCTTCATTTTATGTGCATCTCACTTTCTAAAAAGCAATTAAAATTCATAGTTTTAATTCACAGCTTTCACTTAAATTAGCAAAAGTCCAGAACATTTTAATTTTATTATACAACTATTCATAAGTAAGTTCTGATAACTTCATACATGGGCATAAATTTTTTTATATGCATGATGCATTTTGAAGTTACGATCTGTGGAGTTTGGAAGAAAATGTGAGCAGAATCTGAACAAATACCTTCTGGTCCAGTCACATCAGTATGTGGTATAGTCTGAAGAGCCATTTTCCTATAGATTAAGCAAACGTGGAGAGGTGTTTCAATATATGCATGAAAGGAAGGCTAAAATATGCAAATGCACACCTACAGGTCTCACAGTTGTTACAATTGTCCTGCACTGTGACTAGGGAATAATGTCCTAACTGTTTAGCAGAGATGTTGATGAGCTTAACAAGCAGCAGACATCTGGCCAGAAACTTACCCTATAAAAAAAAAAAAAATCAGGAGGCTGAATACTTAGTGGGGAGTTTGGATGAGAAGGCAGTGAACAAGTTTTTTAACCCATACACTAAGTTGGGAACACCCTTTAATGCTGAGTTACTGAATGAATCCTATCTTAAAGTACTTATCTTTATAGGATCTTTTCATCCTACCTCTACTGCCCCAGAAACTTGTCACACTGAGCATACTTCTATCTTTAGATAAAAAGGCTTTTTCAACTCAGCAAGTTGTGGTTGGTTCAGATAATGCAAGGTTTTGATAGCAGTAAAATAGCCTTAGCACAAATGAAAGAGACTTGCCAAGAATCTTCATCACAAGTTAGTTCTCATCACAAATGTGCCACCAAGTGCAATACTTTCAAGAAGACCGCTTTAGAATTAAGAGGACGTGGATGTAGGTTAAAACAACAGAATTGTCTCTTCTCAGTGTGGGTCTGCCTAGAGATCAAGATTAGAACCAGAAATCCATACTTTATGAACAGCTATCTTAAAACAGCTTCTCCTTAAGATGGTGGTAAAATGCTGCCAAGAGCTATTGATCTGGTGATCTGAGTATTCCTAAATTAATAGCAAGAGCTATAAGGATCTGAAGCACAATATAGTTTGTTACAGATTTGAGGGTCAGATGAAACTCCTGTGATATAGTCTGGTTGTTCTTTTCTTCATCTACCTGTGGGTCCATAATATTTTTCCAAAAACTTTAAGACATCTCAAGAAGATAACTCAATATTCTGAAAATGGTGACTCAGTCATTGCCTTCTGAAGCAATTAGTGCTTGAAAAGGGCAAGGGTGTTACAGTGGGTAAGTGTGCTTACCCTGGTAAGCCAATTCCCCTGCTAGGGTCAGGTTCAGCATATACCGATGACACTGGGGAGACTCCAATAAAAAGGAAAACTCATACCACTATACCTTTTCATCAATATTTTCAATCAATTTTAATTTCTGCAGAAGGCAGCTTGGAAGCCCAACTGGGAACCATATCTCAAGTCAATTTTAGAACTTTGGCATGAAAAGAGGAATTTTAACCTGATGATCTTCTAAAATGATAAAGGTAGATTTAATCATTGCACAAATGTATTCAAACATCAAATTACAATCAATCATTAGTTCATGGATATTACCAATGGAAGTATATTGAAAATTAATGCTTTTTAATGGCAAGTGTTTAGGTCCATTATTATGGGACAATATCTTACAGATCAGTAAATTATATATCTTATTAGTTCTTTTTCCTATCCATGCCAAATAATGAATTGCCTTTTATGATTTAACCTTTGATGCAAAAGAATTCCCTGGCAGAGTACATGTACAAAGGGGAAAGCAAAGCAGCACCTCAACGTGGTAGATGCTTTAATAGTTCTTATGCAATATAGCATCACAACCTATCAGTAAACAGAAGCAATACAGACTGAATTGTATCAAGTCAGATGAATCAAAAGCCAAACCTCTAATTTTATGTGTTTGGGTTTTTTTGATGTACGCATATATGTGCTGTGTTTTAACCCCAACTGGCAACTAAGCACCATACAGCTGCTTGCTCATTCCCCATCCCCCCCAGCAGGATGGGGGACAGAATTGGTAGAAGAAAAGTGAGAAAACTTGTGGGTTGAGATAAAGACAGTTTAATAGGACAGAAAAGGAAGAAAATAATAATGGTGGTGATGATGATGATAATAAAAAAATAATTAGAATATACAAAACAAGTAATGCACAATGCAATTGCTCACCACTCATCAACTGATGCCCAGCCAGTCCCTGAGCAGCTGGGAACTGTATCCCAGTTCTCTATCCCAGCCAAAACCAGGACAATATGTTAAATCTCTGTACTTAATACTTCTGTGGTGATGGGGAATTATTGGGATCTACAGTTCCCATGTCATTGCATGGTCAATATACTTTCAAAAGACTTTGAGTCCAGAAGTTTATGCTACATCAATGGGATGATGAAGTTCTAAACAAACTTACCTCTAAGAGCGGCTTTTTTTTTCGGTTGTCTGCAATTTGTTCACTTCCATTTTCTGAAGTCTAAACTGACTAGTCATACATGACCTGAGGAAGTAGAATTGCATCTTGCATCTCTCTGGGTTTATAGAGTTCAAAAGGTTGATTATATGTTTTCAATAGCAATTTTCCAGTCCAACAGTTTACTGTATCAATTACCATACACTGGGAGATGTGTAGCAGTTCCTATTGCACAAATGCACAGCAGATATAATATCGTAATATAGCAGTTTCAGAACTACCTTGATTATTTTTTTCTTGTTTTGTATCCTGTTTTTCAGACCTCTGTACCAAGCATCTGGTGTGTGACATCAGATATGTTGATCATTAATTTGGGTTTTCCTATATAAACATTAAAGCTATGAGTATACACAATATTAGGGTACTTAAGAAGCATACGCTTAAAGTGAAATGATATTCAGTGGCAGCAAATCTGGTAAATGATTTAAAATGGAGAACTTCATCTAGAATTCTTTAGAAATAGTCGTTCTCTGAAGCAAACCTGTCAGGCTGTAGGGAA
>NW_009627217.1:18790-22331 GCF_000690535.1 Cariama cristata | reverse complement strand
ACAAGTCAGAAATAGTGATATCTAAAATGGTAGAAATCTAGAATATAGGAGCATAGGATTTAGGCAATCTGATCTGATTCTCCACAGGAACTGCATAAAAGAGCCTTAGCTCTGAAGAGTGCACATAATACCTACTCCAGTTCTCACCATATACTGCAGCCCACAAAGTCACTTTCTAAGGCTAGAACAAACCTAAAATTTTGGGGACAAGACCAAAAGCCAAACTTCCTGCCACAGGAGAACAGCTTAAAAGACCATGTTCTGCTCCTGAAATGGTTGGGAAAATGCTAAATAAGACAGATGATCTTAAGATTATTACCACCCACCAAAACAAAAGCACTTTTCTAGAGAATAAGGTGACTAAATGGATATGTAAATAAAGAGCAGATGTGAAATAATGGAAGACAATTTTTTTTTCACTCAGAGGACGCTCTGCGCTCTGCTATTCATTAACCTGGACAGACAAGAAGCCTTAATCCTAAAGAAAGCAGGGAAAGAACTCGCAGAACAATTTAATGTCTTTGTGTCACCCTATTACTCCCTTAACCTCTTCTTCCATAAGTTAGTTACAAGTAGACTGAATCTAAATTTTTTTCCTAGTTCTGCATAACTACCATAAGATGCACAATGAAAAGTTCAGTCCTCATACCTTTATCATCTCAGATCCTCTAACTTACTTTTTAACTTGATGAATCTTATTTACAACCCTCTCCCTACATCTCTTCAGAATGCTACACGTGTATGGTGAGAGATAATGAAAAGCAGCATAGTGTTTCCTTTTGTAATATATGCCATAATTTACATGAACTTGTCATTATCTGAGCATAAAGGATGTGTAGAAAAGTTTTTTGTGCTGTTCTATCTGTCCTTTACTCAGTAATTAAGAGTGCACTGATACAGATGTATTGTAGGCAGATATTATCCAAGTCCTGACAAAGAACAAAAATTATTCATCTAATCTATCATCATGGCCATCTTGAATACTAACTAGAGCACTTCTTGATCAGAACTGTCAAAAAACACTTCCACTGCTCTCCTAACCAGGGAACATCTTTTCTGGAAGATGCCGTCTTTCATACAAACTACAAAGAACCTCTCCTGCTTCATTTTGCGTTTTTCTGGCCATGAAGAAACGTAGCACTATAAATGTGTCTCTTTTCTTCCTTTCTTTCTCTGCTGAATAGATTTTTATAGAAAAGTCTTTCATGACTTTGTTAACATGCTTTTCTTGGCAGTATAATTCTTAAAGCTGACGCTTGCTTTTTTTTTTTTCCAATACATATAATTCTATCAGTCCTTCACTTCTGCAGATGTGGTAGAGAGCCTAGAGTGGAGGACCTAATTTTGTTCTTGGCATTTAGAGTTGTGATTCCACTGACTTCAAAGGAGTTTATTCTTATTTATACTGTGGATAAAATAGCAGACTCGGGCTTTATGATAATAGACAGTAATGTGGTGTTTTTACATAGCTTAAGACTCAGTTCCACTCCAGGAAGCGTGTGTAAGTTCCCATTGACATTGCACACACCATGAACATCTGGGGGGAGAGAGGGCTTGACCCTGAACTGTAGAAATGATTCGAACTACCACAGCTACTTTTCTCTTTTACAGGAAACTTTATCATGCCCGAGGGTATGCAGCTTGTCATTTGGGAGCTGTGTGCTTTGTAACCTCAGTGAGACAAGACAATTTATAAACTTGGCAAGAGTTTCCAGCATTTCTGCCAACCCTTGTCCATTATTTAGGGGTCAGGATCTGTTGCACATTTCAGGAGTACTTGCAGAGTGATCTACTTGGGGCTCAATTAGCTGGTCTTAAATTCCTGTAGTCTTACTCTAATCCCTGGTGACAACTCAATTTTTAATATAGTGTTTTGTTTCTATATTAGATTTTCATAAATTAGTGCTCAAATTGTAGTATTGATTTAGAAGATGCAGTAAGTGTGAATCTTCCTGATTCTCATCTGTTTTGAACGCTGTGAAGGTAAAAACTGAGGAATCATAGAGGCTTATAATTTGGCCACATTTGGGAGAATTTCTGAGAGACAAAGCAACTGTGCAGAAACCAGAATATTACTTGTAGCCAAAATTCAAGTCCCTGCTAAAGGTCACAGGTATACTGGACTAGAACATCTCAACAAAAAAGCTGTGAGTGTTTTTACCTTCAATAAAGAATGTATTTATTTCCTAAATTCACTTCAGAAGTTTTCCAAAACTCCAACCTGAACCTTTTTAGAAAGCAAAGACTGTGGCAGATACCCAGGGTGGAAAACTTCAGTCTACCAAAGTTACAGCCTACAAAGTTGCAGTTGGGTCACACTTTGGGATGACTCAGGCTACTTAAAGTCCAGGTAGCACTACCATCTCTATCAAAAGTTCATACAAAAATTATTCCTGTTCTATAAGTAAAAACTGGTGTATTTACACATACACTTTTTATAGCATAGCTAAAAGTTTGAATGCCTTCTATTCTATCAAACATACATTTCTCGGATATTGGTCCAAGGTGTCAGATGTCAAACTATGGGAGATGCTTCCCCATCAAATGTATCTGAGCTCATTTACCAACTCTTTGGACAGTTATGCTGGCAGCTTGAATTTACCTCTAGGTCATTAGTGTGGATAGGTTGCTAATAAGCCTTCTGGGCTACATTATTCTGACACTACTTTTAACTTATTTTGTACTCTAAAGAACAAATGCATTTTAATTCTGTTTGTGTATTAAGGCCTTGCATAAATTCATTGATGAGATTTCTTCGTAGATGTTCTCCTTGATTCTAAAAGCATAATTGGTCTTGCTGTGAGTTATGTTTTCAGAATACTAAGTATGTGTGGGGTAACACACACCTTTTAAACTACTCCAAGATCTATTTTTCTTTGAATTTGAAGAAACAAGACACAACTTTTCATTTATAACGGTGCATTCTTATGTGCAAGCCTTTCACTGTAATAAGTCATGCTAAAATGTGTAAAACCTCAATGCATACTATGTTGAATTTACTTTGACTAATGAATACACATCATACTTCTTTTTAGTCTATGAATGTCTGTAATTTTAGATTTTTGTTTTGTTCTGCTGCTTTTAGTCTTTTTATTCAATCTCTTTTTTAAATCCATGTGTGCTGAGAAGTCAGGTCCTGGCAATGATGTAATGGTGTCTCGACACCTTGTGAGAGCTTTAAGATGTAGCAGATAGTGCCAACCAATGTCCCCTGTGGTTTAGGATAGTGCTGTTCTGCCGACGGTGCTTTACTGTAACACCTTTTTATGGTCTGTGCAATTCTTGTAAGGATTTAAACATACCAATCAAATATTAATGACAAAACCCTGACACTACTTTAAATAGATAAATCAATAAGAATAATGTTACAGTGCTCTGGAAAGGTTTTAGTTCAGCAGAAGTGTGATTTTTTTTTTTTTTGATTTTTTATTTTTTCCCCTCCCCTGTGAACGATTGAGTGAGCGATGCCAGATACGAGCCTGCCAGGGAAAAGAGGGACGGTGGCGTGAGCACAGCCGAGGCACTGGGGCGGGGGGGGGGG
>NW_009627217.1:16691-18773 GCF_000690535.1 Cariama cristata | reverse complement strand
GGGTGCTCCTGGCACCTCCAGCAGCCTTTAATCCTGCTCTGCGCACGGAGCAGCCGCTGAAGCCATGTCAATTCCCCATTTTCACTCTACCTCAACATTGTCTTGTCTTTCATTATAATTTACAACCATAGCTTTATGAAGGCTTTGAGTTGCCATTGCTGCCCAAAGAGGCAGAGGGGTCCACTGTCCCCTTTCTTCTGGCAGTGGGGGCTTCAGCAGCTGCATGGTGACTGGGCCTGCTGGGCTGAACCAGGCTTGTAGTAAGCAGACAAAAAAATAAATTAACGGTGCATGATCTGAGTTCTCCCTATCTGATGCGTCCCTGGCATGTATCTATGGTTTGTGTGTACCCGTGAAAACTGACTTTGGTAATTTGATAATTTCAAATTCAATCTTGAAATAATTGTTTAAAGCTGCTGCTCAGCAAGGCGTAGCAAATGAGCTCCATGTAAACAAAACACGGCATCACTATTCCACATTCGATCTCTGGGTGCAAGATATTCACTGCTGTGCTCTTTCTACTACTTGAAATAAAACTTGATGAAAAGTAATTTCTCATTTTCAGGGGGGTGCTTCCTTGGTCTAGTTGGGGCATGAATAATTATCTATTCTGAAAGAATGCCAGTAGGTAATGCAGCTGGTTGTGTGAAAGGTCCGTGGGGTGACTGCTGGTTTGTGGATAGGCACCTAGACTGAGAGATGTGTTTTTTCTTTGGCCCTGCTTTTATAGCCTGGGATTATTCTTCAGTGCTGGAGAAAGAACTTGTTAAAAAAAAATCTGATAAAGTGTTTTTTTCTTTAGAAAATGCCATTTCTCTGATATCAAAATAGTCTAAAAAAGTGGTGACTTTGAATATTTTTTTTAATAACTTTAAGGAATTTTGACAAGCTCTAAGCTTGATTTGTAATTTTAAAATATTACTATATATGCTGTGACATGATTTACAATATAAAGGGAGAGAGAAGCAACATCGGAATGAAGTATTTAGGGAGTTTTTATTTTATGAAGAAAGTAATTTTATGATTTTAATTTTGTAGGGTATATTCCCAAGCTGGTTCATTTCAAATTTTTCTGTGCACCAGGAATTGCAGACTTTGACCAGCTCTAGCTAGAAGGCTCAGTTCCTTCAGCCTTCATTAAGCAATCTGGGAGTCACACAGGGAAGTGCAACCCATAAATTATCACTATATGGGGAGTATTGGTCTTAACAAATTGATTTTCACTAAAGGATTTTCACACTGTAAAATACTTGGATTTGGTTCTTACATTTTCAGCGAGAAGTATAAAGTGCTGTCCCTAACTGGAGCTGCCACAGAGTGAGTCTGTCCCTCGTTTTGCGTGCACTTCTGTGTCAGAAGGTGCGGTTTCAGCTCCCTTCACCTACTGTGTGAGTAGCCAACGAGGCCGCTCTCTGGATGGGTAGCGAGTGGTTGGTAGGATTTGCTTCTCTGACTTTCCATGAGTATGGGAGCCAGCGTTCAATATTCAGTGGTTCCAACAGAACATAAACTGGCAAAAGCTATTCTCAGAGGCAATGCTGCTTCTTGTTACTTTTTTTTTACTGCCTTGATTACAAGTCAGTTGCTAAGAAAAGCAGGATAGCTTTTGTGTTCCTCTCTCTGTCTTTCTGAGTTTGACCCTGCTTAGAAGATCAGATTAAAAAAACATTTACAGAACTTGTGAATTTGCTGTATGAATATTCACACAATTAGAAATTGGGTGATAGCTGCAAAAAGTGGTATCTATAATAAAGGCATGGGAAATGCTTATGTTCTTTTCCTTGTCCTTTAATTAGGATAAATGTCTGTTTTTCTACACAGCTTATTAGGAAAGAGCACGGGGGTCTCTGAATACATGTAGAAAGGGTGAGTTTTCCTTAAAAATAAAGTGAGCTGATGAAGTGTGGTGCACTCAAGTACTCAGGAGCTCAGGGAGGCATGACCAAACTGCTGTAATAGCTTGTGTACTGCAGAAGAAAAGAAGTGGAATGAGTGACTGGTAAGTAATAATGGTAGTGCCTTTGCTCTTTCCTCTGCTTTCCTTTGTAAATCATGAATATTCATGAGTCTGCAGGGACTACA
>NW_009627217.1:6813-16660 GCF_000690535.1 Cariama cristata | reverse complement strand
ATTCCTGCTCTGTGATGCCATGCTTAGCACCTGTTTGCTTTTTGTGGGAATATTGATAGTAAAAGGCCTTACTCAGATATTCAAAGGGTGAAGTTTACTTTTTCTTTCACGTGCCACTCAGCTAACTTTATTTACGAAGTGCTCCAGTAACTTTTTTTTCAGCAGCTGTAACTTCCATTGTATTCCCATAGCCACCTCCAAGGTTAGTGCAAAGCTTTATCAGTCATTAGCCAGCTGAAGTTTTAGATAATTTTTTTTAATGCTTCAAGCAGTTTGTCTGAGTTATAATTTGCCAAATCCCGTAATTTTAGCTTTCCGTTTCAGTTTAGACAGTTATTGTGGTGGTGTTATTATTAACAAAATTACTTAGCTGTGTAATTTTTGCTGCAAAGGATGAATACAGAATTTAGGAGAGGACAGACCAGGAAGGCAAGGAGAGGAATTGTCCTGTCTGTGGAAGAGCAGCTGGAGCGTGTGGGGCTCTGCCTGGGGAAGGCGATGAGCCAGCTGAGAGCTTATGGGTCAGGGGGCAGACCGACATGGGATGACACTGTGGTGGTTGTCTGCTACACACCACCTCATCGAGAAGTAGTAGATGAAACTGCCTTCAGACAACTGGAAAAGCCTCATGTTTGCAGGCCCTGGTCCTTATGGTGTACTTTCACCACCCAAATATACTGCTGGAAGGACAACACAGCAGGGCGCCAGGAGGTCTTTGGAGTGCATCAGTGATAACTTTCTGACATGGGTGATTGAGGAACCAAAGAAAGGAGATACTCTGCTGGACCTGGTATCTACAGACAAGGAAGAACTGGTTGGGGACATGAAGGTTGGGGGCAGCCTCGGCTGCAGTGACTGTGAATTGCTCCAGTTCAGGATCCAGACACAACGGACAAAGGCGAACAGCAGTATTCCAACTGCGGACTTCAGGAGAGCAGACTTTGCCTGGTCAGAGGTCTGCTTGGAAGAATTCCACGGGGTACAACCCTGGAGAGAAGGGGGATCCAGGACAGCTAGTTGATTTTCAAGGATCTCCTTCTCCAAGCTCAAGAGTAGTCTATCCTGATGTCAAGCAAGAGTGGCAGGAGGCTGCATGAATGAACAAGAAGCTCCTGAAAAAACTCAAACATAAAAACAAACATGGAAAGGTAGCGTACAAGAGGTCAAAGCTGGATCAGGTAACTTGGGAGGAATAGAGAGAGAGAGTTGGAACACACGTGGGTGGGGTTAGGCAAGCCCTCTTGCCATGCTTGCTTTGCTGTTCCTGCTTCTGCACTGGGCTGATCCAGTGTTTGAGCTGAGCTTTTGACATAGCCATGAGTACCCCTTATGGCTCAGCACCATGTCCAGTTACTGAAGTGTGGAATTAGGAAGCCATCTTAAAGTGCAAAGATTTTGGTTATGAAAACTGAAACTGGATCTAGTAAACTTCTAGTGCACTGATGACATTTGGTTGGAAGATGGAGTAATTAAGAAAATTTATCTCTTTGCTAGTTCTTCAGAGACTTAGGGTATGGATAAGTGACAAAGCTTTTAGACTATTCAGAAGTTACTTTAAAATGCTGTCATTGCAAATCTCACTTGACTGCCTTTAATATTGACTTTATTTTTCATTACTGGAATTATGAAGAGGTTCTGACGCATGTATCTGTCAGTCTTGAGTTGTATGCAACTTGCAGGTTTTTTCTGGGGTAAGATAAAGCCACGATCTTAATAGCGTTGTCTGGAAATAGCTTATCTGCTATTCTTAACTTCTAGCCGCAGACAATGTAAAAATAATTGTACTGCTGTTGAAGATGTCCATGATCTAATTACCTGTTGTAATTTATTAGGGATACCATATCTATATTAATCTAATACTATATTCTGCAAAGAATACTTTTTCAGAAAGAAAATGGAAGATCTATAACGTTTGACAAATTTTCTCTTTATATCTTTAGTTGCTCTTGTAATTAATGTGGGAGAAATCATGGCAAATGGAGGGGAAAAAAGCTATCCACAAAGTCCTGTATTAGATTATGAACACTTGCCTCAGATGGGAATAGGTAAAAAAGGATTTTTTAGAATAAAATCAAGGTGGAAAAAAAGTCACACAGTGCTCAAAGAAATAAAAAGCTGTGTCTTGTTGTGCGCTCGGCCCTTCCTTGTAGACTTGCACAGATTCTTCTCAAGACTTGCATGGGTTCTGCTCAAGACTTCCATGTTTGTAGTGATGGTGGGTGGTCAGGGCTGTTTTGTGCCATCTGCAAGATCTCATCATATTTGGCCTTGGCTTAGATTGTTGTTGGATTTTTTTAAATTAACTTCTGTTGCTTAGCTTACTTAAATAGTAGCCCTAAGCTGTGTAAGCATGAACTTTTTTTGTGGACCCAGCTGTAATACATACCTAGTGTACTACATATTGACCATGACCTGGGAGAAAAAACAGTAAGTACTTTGTAGTCTTCTGTTCCACACTTTCATGCTATCTTGTCTGCAGATTATGTTACCACTTGTATGGTTGTTGTGGTTGGTTTTCCCTTATTTTCTTTTTCCTGGACAGTTCATAATTACACCCACAGAGGGATTTTGTTAGCCACCTACCTCTTTCAGTGAAATGGAACATTTAATTCTATTATCTGCTTCAGCTTTAACCACAGATAATTATTGTTCAAGATAATTTGGTCACTACTGCTGGTACCTAATGCTGTGAGGATACCACTTGTGCTTGTGAAAACACTGAAATCTCAAAAGTTTTTGCTTCTCTTTCTTACACCATCAGCTGGCTGAGACAAACAGCAATTCTGCCACTAACTATAAAGTTTGTATTGAAAGGTCCAACATGTGCGGTCAAAAAACTTGCTTCGTGTGTAGAAAAGTAGGTATAACTGAGCATGCATTCCAGGCAGGGAGAAAATAAAACTGAACATATCTGAAGCTGTTATGAAGCATTAGTTGCTAATGTTTGTTATGGTGTGCATTCTTAATGTCCATGCATATGGACAATATTAGCATAGGATGTTACTTTGCCTTGTATTTATCTAACCTAAGGTCTTACTTTAGAACTTAGTGGCTGATTCCTGATGTTAAGGTAGTTTGTTCTCCCTACATGATTTTCCATGTTCTGTAAAATTCCAGACAATATTCTGGGAAGACTTTTCACAAGTCTCAAAATTCCATTGCAAATGTTTCTGATTTGAATATTGCTTTCTTTTGTTAACCTGACTTTGTATGTATTTTGCCCCAATAGTGTTCAGTAAGCATAGCTCTTTCTGTTTCACAACTGTGATCTTTGTACTTCCTAGGATGGAGCACAGAATGGCTTCCATACTTTCATGTCTACAGTGCTTAAAATAAACATAATAATAGTAGTTTTTGAAAAAAGAAATACAAGTGTGGGTTCATATATTGCAAACATGCATGTGAGAAACTCCATGTCTCCTCAGTGTACTTACTGGGATTAATTGTATGCAGCCTGTGGGCTCCAGTCCTGATTGCATAGTGTTTATACCTATAAAAATCATTATTCCTATGAGTCATCTCACTTTCTCCAGTGATGCTAAACCATTCTAAGGTAGCTAGTTAGGGAAAAAAGAGTTTGTTCTCATATCTCTGCACGTAAGACAACCTTTCTAGAGATACTTATTTTCCTTTGCATTTAGAGGTAAACAGGACTTCTCATGAAGCTGGATGCGCATTAGGTAATCTCAGGCTGATAGTTTTCTTCTAGTGGATTAACATTGGAAACAATAGATGAATGATGCTGCACTTCATTCAGTTTTGGGTGGTATTCAGCTCCATAAAAACGAAGGAATTGGTCCCACCCAGTTGTTTAATAGCAAAGTACCTTGAAAGTCATTGTCATTCTGCTTACAAACTCCACTGCTTCGGAGTATTGCAGCATTTCTTTTTGCAGCATCTTTCCTGTTTTAGCCAATAGTAAACAGCAGATAATGCTAGATGTAGTGCTGAATTTTAATTACTTTCTTGGTCAGTGATGATTTGCTGGTGTTGCCAAATAGTCTTAGTGGGTTAGATTGCAGAGTGGGGTCCATATATGACAGAGATGAAAGTCTGAAGGAAAACTTCAAATCATTTTGTCTCTTGCCTGCTGGCTTGGAATTTTGTTACCTCTTCTTGTGAATGCGTTCAGCTAGGTCTGAAATCAGTGTTCTCCTACTCAGGTCACATTCATCTTTTCTGTAAAAAAGACCACTGGGATATATTAAAAAATCTGTATGGTTTATAGGATTAACCTGAATAAACCATTTTTTCTCATCGTGATTTACTACTGAGATTTTACGTGAGTGTTTTATCATGTAAATTATGATGACTGCTTCCGTACAGCCTTGTGTTTAATTCATTAACACAGTGACTGTAATGGCTGTCTATAACCTTAGGCTACCTGTCCAGCACTGAAGACTAAAGGTATATGATGGACAGAAATCTTTGCAAATGCCTTGACAGCAAATACAGACCTTTGGTATCCTCCTTAGAAACAATCTTTTTTTTGGCAACTGTATTGTGATCTGTTATCATTTATGGAAGCAAGTAATAAACCAGCTAATGTCATTTTGTTTGTTGTTAAAAATGTCTGTATCACACAAAGGACTGTCTTTGTTAGTAGAAAAAGGCCCATTCCAAAGGTCTTTCTATGCTGAGCAAGTTCTGATGTGATTTTTTCCTAGGCAAGCCCAAATGAAACTTGGAGAGTAGGGCGATTTCAGTCTATCACTTCAGCTCAAAATTCTGAAAACTTTGATCTTTTTCCTTTTTTTAACTTAAGCAGATTAAAATGAAATTATGAACCTGCTCCTGAATTTAACTCTTTGTCCAGCTGTATCATCTATGGTTCATGTATTAGAGCAGCCATGATTCCCTGGTTTTGATTTCTAATACAAACTATGTTTGCAAATGGTTTTATCAGTTTAGTCAACTGAAGCAAAATCTAAGATTATTGATCCTGTAGTAAGTGGAGAGACATCAGTCTTCCTATAGCCACTGGGAATTGATATGTGGATGCTAGAGGAAGGAATTGTGGCCATCATGACTATGAAAGGACAGTACTAACCCTTCTGTTTCTTGGTGGGTCAGAGGGTAGAAGGGTGAAAGCTGGTATCATAGCCAATATGAAAATATTTTCATTGTCCTGCCTCCCTGCTTGCCACATTCAGGGGTAAAGACTTTCCCATTGTGAATAAGGTCCCCGAGTCCAATCAAAGTGTATGAGCAATTGAAACTGGAATCAATGATCAATGCCCAATCGCTCACTTGGATCTGCAACGTGTACATTATAGTTGTTTGTGCGCTTGGGAAAGCTTTACAGCATTACTCACAACAGTCCCTGTAGTCATGCTGTTCATTTGAAAGTATTTCCAGGGTAACATATATTTAACTGAATTGCTACGTCAGAAGAGTTAAGGAATTGCTATTTTAAACAACAAAACAAAAAATGTAATGCTGAAGGAAATATGGCACATTGAAAATGTGAAAACAAACATCCTGCAGACTCTGGATATGAAGTTGTTGAGAGCAGTTTATGAAAGCAGCTTTGCCACTGAAGAAGTAAAGCCTAATAATTTTTAATAGGCCTATAAATCTCTTATGCAGCTACTGTAAACACTTCTTCCATATTTTTCCAAGCATTTATACAGTGTTGTTAAGTGTTGTTAAAGAGACATGATTGCCAGAGCTAACCCTTTCCCTCTGAAGGAGTTGCCAGCTTACTGGGGGGTGGCTAGAGGGAGTGGAGAGTGGACAGGGCAGGGGAAGAAAAGTAAACAATGGAAGTAACCGATGGATATTTTTATGAAACCTATAGGTAGTCATGCAGTTATATATGCTAATTTGACTCCACATGAAGAACTGGGAGAGCAGAGAGCAGAAGGGACAAATGTGCTATCAGATCTCGGCTACTTTCTAGAGGGATTCTGAAACCAGTGGTCCTCTGAGCAGACCCAGCCACTACCTCCTAAAACGTTTAATAAAGCCAAGTAACAAACGAGAGAGCTTAGACACAGATGACAAAGCCAGTTCTGATTCCTCCAGAGGTCAGGTAGCCCCACAAGTAGAAGGTAGCTGTTTCTGGAAAAACAACGTGACTGTGCTAGCACTGCTCCAGAGGGATGCAGAAGTCCTGAGGCTGGAGGGCTGCGCTGTGCCCCGGCAAGACCACAGCATACTGCCTGTGCAAGGGTGGAGAAGAGAGGTCGATAATGTGGTGCTTGGCAACTGGCCTGACAGATTCATAGGTGGTGCAGTTGCTGTAACAATGAGATTTGGTAGGAGATGCAAGTGGAGACAATGAATTAAATAGATTGGTAAACAGACTAAGGGTTTTTTATATATATATACAACCTGATCCTGAGAATGAATCTCATTAAATTGGTCTAGAGGAGCAGCACAATGATAACATTCCTTCCACTCATTCCCCTTCTGCTACTTAGCATGAGTCCAGCTTAGCTAGTTGGTGCTGAATCTTGCAGGAATACCTGCTGAGCCTGTGACAGAAATGCTGCTAACACAAGGCTAAGTGCAGAATCTGTTCTTTTCTTCCTCAGTGACCAGGTAGATCAAATAGATCTAATGTTTTGGGAACTGCGAATTCCTTATTTAGATTTCCATATTGGAAAGTAGGATTGGGCCCCGTATTGTTACTCCTTATTGTGTACTGTCCTATTGGTCTGTCTTTGCCTGTACAAAGGATTCAGGTATTTTGCAGACGTGTTAACTTTCTTGTGATGCTGCTTTTCTGTGGTGTGGACTGAAGGATGTGAAAAGGAGGATTTCTGGGGAAGTCCCAGGGAACTGCAAGCACAGTCACCTGCAAGTCCTGCAGGCTATGTGCTACAGGAATGAGATGGAGAAAGCCCACGTGCCTGCTCATCATTCATATCGTGACCACATCCAGCCCTAGCTTAGGCAAATTCCTAGTTTACCCAAGTCGTATGATCCCTATATAACAGGACTTGAGTTTCAGAAAAGTTTGGAACTGAAAGAATGAAGTATATGACAGATTTGTAGCAGAGTGCGCTGTACTAGGGGACTTACTGTGACTGCCTTGTAGCTTTGGGAGGGTTCTGGGTCCAGAACAAAATTGTTGGCTGACTTATAATAAGAAAATTTAAAGCCTAGTTCTCTACTATGATTCCCCTTTCAGTCTTAGATTGGTAAAAGTAATAATCTCAATTCACTAAAGACATGAGTTGCATAAAATATGACAGCCCTCAGCCCTAGCAAGATACGTTGTCTCCCAGGGATGCATGTTCTGAATATTTTCAGATAACACTCAAATGGATATACTCGTCATAAATGAATAACTTTTCTTTATGCCTGCAGAAAGAGTTAGTGCATGTTTCAGTGCCCAGACTACTCTGGTGCTATTTATATTTCAAGGTCTTTGGAGCTGGACAGAAAACAAGGAACAGGGTAGATTAAAGAATGAATTTCTACTTTGGGTTTTTCTTTTTTTAAAAAAATACTTCTGTAAAAATGATAAACAAGGCCACACAGGCCTGAGTAGGGATCTTATTCCTTGGAATTATTTTTATTACATTTTAAATGTGAGACTATGAAAAAATAATTTACTCAAGATGCCATATCGCTTTGTACACAGCATACATAAAGGAGTCATTTCAACCACCATTCAAATATAGCTGTCCCTTGTGTGAAGCACAAAAGCGAACCAGAAAATTTACCCATGCATATAATGTGGTTTGGACAGATTTTTGAAAGAATAGCATTAAGCAGTGATATACAACTGGAGTTGCATACTGAGGTGTACTGCCTTGGAAAAAATGCTTGATGGAAGTGCAACGCCTTGGCACCATTTTACGCATGAGAGTCTCAATGAAGGTCTTTGGCATTGGGGTGAATTTCAGTCTGATGCTTGGGGGCTTAGCTATGCCTGGATCTGTTTGTAGAAGAGAGAACAGCCATTATTTTAATGCTCATTTGAAAGAGATTCTGAACTGAAGACTAGGAGTATCTATCATTTTCGGAGTATCTGTAAACAATCTCATGATTTACATTAAGATAAAGTTGTAGAATTATTATTATGCTATGCGTGTGGCTTTTTCAGTCTGATGCTTGGGGGCTTAGCTATGCCTGGATCTGTTTGTAGAAGAGAGAACAGCCATTATTTTAATGCTCATTTGAAAGAGATTCTGAACTGAAGACTAGGAGTATCTATCATTTTCGGAGTATCTGTAAACAATCTCATGATTTACATTAAGATAAAGTTGTAGAATTATTATTATGCTATGCGTGTGGCTTTCTGACAGAGTGGCTGCCAAACCAGTTAATCAGATCTACTGGACAAGACCCAACTGTAAAAGGTGAAGATTTGCTCTATTTTTTCTAAACAAGCTTTAAGCCTTTCTTGCCAGATACAGTTTGTAGAGAGTGCTGTGAATTGATGATGATCGTGGTGGTGTATGAACTGTGCAGACCCACACTGGAGAAAAATCACATCAGCTGTACAAACACAGTTATATATGTTTTGCAACCAACAAATAATACTGGGTTTGGAACAAAACGCAAGTAATGCAGGACGGGCCCTGGGTGTCTTTAAATGTTAACAGATTGTTTTTCAGACAATAAATGATCTAAGGTGAAGCCTGGGTAAGCATATAAAAATAATAATAAACTAAAAGGTGTTTTCCTTGGTGAAAAGTACAGTAAGAGTCCACTTCTTTATACTTATATTACTTTGTAAAGAAATTAGTCCACTCTAATACTCTCCGCATCCTGACATGTTACAGCAATTTGAAACAAATTATGTAAGTTATTTTATTTTTCACGCAGAAATGAAACTCTGGCCCTATCCTAAGACAGTGATGTTTTCTCACCTGAGAGCTTTGTATTTTCTGAAGGCTGCATTGATAACAATCTAGAATTAAATGCTATAATTTAAACTGCAGTTTTTAAGGACTTATCCTATATGTGCTTTCAAATTCATACCCAGAATTAGAAAAGTTGTATAAATAAGTACAGCTTAGCAAAAAAGATAATGAAACTCTAAATATGAAAAAAAAATAAAATCTTCAACTCTCCTTAAAACATATTTAATCTTCCACATTTTTTTTGTAACTCAACTCTACTAACCTGCTGCCAAGATTATTTCTCTCTTATTTAGAGTTTGAATTTTATGTTATGCTGAGTTCTCTATTGTAGTTTTGGTTGGCCTTCAGGGTACAGTAAGAACACTGCAACTATCTACTGAAAAACTAGCTGCATCTGCATTTCATTTACCAAGACACATACTTTTGTAAATTAAATAACTGAGTTTTCTGGTGCTAAGGGAAAGGAATCTTAACCCAGACATACAAGGAAAATCTGAATCAAGTAGGAAATAATTCCCTCCTTTCGTTTTCACACGAAGCTATTTTGTGGCTGTTTTAGCGAAGCGAGTGCCGCCGCACGCCTGCAGACGCAGGCAGGAGGAGCTTATGGCTCACAGCCCAGTTCTGCTCCTTGCATCGCTTCACTTTTCCAAAGCATTGTATTAGGTGGAGTGTGGGGCTGCTGCTGTTACCACCGAGTCACACAAGTAGTTACTAAGTACAACTGCGACCCAGTTCCTCCTAGTTTTGTTGCATATATTTCCTAAAAGCTATAATGAGCGAGGGAAAAAAGAGAACCCAATCCTTCAAGCGCACTGGAGGTCAGCAGGGATGATGGCATTGGGATACGACTTTCTGGGTTCATCACAGGCTGGAAGCAGGTGGCGTTTCAGCTCTGGGCATGATGTGCACCCAGCCCATCTGCTGGAGTCACAGCATTGTGCGTGTGTTTGTGCTGTACCCTGTGAGCTTTGTAGGAATGGTGGCTTCCGACTCTTCTCTCCGCAGCAGAGTGGCTGGGGGGA
>NW_009627217.1:0-6782 GCF_000690535.1 Cariama cristata | reverse complement strand
GTTGCTTGTGGGGAGCCCCTGCCCCAGCCAGCAAAGCAGCTGCTTGCCACCATCCACAGGCATTAGTCAAAGCAGGAGGGACCCCTCACACTCAGCATCAGTCCTGGGGGAGCATGTGTGTTGAAGTCTTTGGAGACTTTCCTGTTTTGGCTTTTGTCTGATTTTTTCCTATGGATTGATAAAGTACAGTTATGGGTTGAGAATACCTGCTTTTCTACCTTAAAACAGTTGAGAATTGTGCTGTTTTATAACATCAACTAGCTACACATCTGTCACTTTCAGCCCAAAGACAGGCACCTCTCGTGTTTCAAACAAATGTATTTTGGGTGTACACATGGAGCGTGAGGCTTCCTCTGGATTTCATTCTGCTGACGTGTGTTTGTAAGAGAGAGGGAGCACAAACAGAGGGGAGTTGGGTCAGCCAGAGACGCAGTGATTGAGGAAGCGTGGGAAGCAGGGACTCCGGGAAGGAAATGCTTGGATGAGGAGCCCTGGGAGTGCTGTGGGGAAGGCCATGGGCTTTAGAGGCGGGGACGGGGCATCTATTACCTCCATAGTTAAACAGCAGTTAATTATGGAAGTATTTGGCATCATCCCAGCTCCTCTTCCGAATGGAAGCAATCTGAATTTCTTTTTCCCGGTGGCCCAAAAGGCATAATGCAAGCTGAACCTGTTTCTGGCACTTTGGCTAAGATCACAATTACCAGGCTTCTTTATTATAATAATTTATGCAGCAATGTAATTCCTAAAGTAACAGTAATAATTCAGATGGTGACAGACTGTTAATTAAAATCTCTATAGAAGACTTCAGCTTTTAGCCACTTCCTGCTATCAATGCGTATTGGAGTGCAACAATTTGCTAAGAGAAAGTCAAAATAGCCTGGTGACAGCTGTGAGAGCTGAACACACCCTGGATCTCTCCAGGTACATGCATAGAGCTAACTAGGAAAACAGTGAGCATTTCTCTCAAGTTTTTGCCTTGATATACTGATTTTAAGGATGTTTTAAAAGTATGGACACAGCTAAATAACCAACAAAAATTCAGAGTAAGCAACTGTCTGATCTACATCCTGGAAGATTAACTTCTAGACCAGTACTGAAAATAATAAAGGAATATTGAGCAGAAGGGGAAACTGGCAAGTATGAAAAACTTCAAGAGGGACTGCAGTTGGCTCTTAGCCAAAGTCATAATTGTTACCAACACAATTCAAGTCTAGACTTTCTTCTGGAAGGGGTGTAAACTTTCACACTTAATTAGAAGCAGCATCTCGGTTGGAGGGTCAAAGAGGAGGGAAAAATGCCTCTCTAAACGGTTACCCACTGTTTCCTGCTGTAGAGCATTTTGTTCCTTTCTAGGACACAGTAAGAAAAAGGATGAAAAGGACCATTAGCTTGACTCACATAGCACTTCCCATTTGCCCTGTGTAAATCAGGAACTGGAGCAGTCATGAACAATTTCAGTCTGCTGAGGTAGCAAGTTCCTTGTTGCTTTATTTTACTCTGAAATTCATTTCAGACATGAGTAGACTGATAAACAGATGATGATGAATAATTGAGTTAATCCAAGAAAGCTCTGGGGCTACATCTATCACAGTAGGTGTAAAAACAAATGCATGCAAATCCCTTCCTATATCAGGATGGATTATCTAATTATTTCAGCCTTCTGAGGCATCTGTTTGCTTAGGTCTGCTAGGTGGGATTTCTTTTTTTTTTTTTCACTAATGTTTTAGACTGCTACATTGCTTCAAGTCTCAAAGTGTGTTGTATAAGAACATACACCTTTAGTAGCAGGAATCACTTTTTAAACTGATGGAAATACTGAATAAAAGAGATATTTTCTCAATCATGTAAAAATATAGACACTGTTATAATCCAAGTGTGCGCATTAACTTAGATGAAAGATGACCATTGTAGCCTTGTCTTCAATTCATGATAACGATATTCTTATATATTAAAAGAAAAAAAGCTTATTTGTAATTTTCTAGGTTAGTCAACCAAGGTCAAAATAAAAGTTAAACAAGTTGGGAGCGAAGGATCTTTTCATTCCTCTATTTTCTCTTCAGGAAGAGTTTCAATGCACACTTTTAATAGGAAACTTGAAGAGCAAAAATCTCTTCTGGTGCTAGAGATCCATCAGTGACCTTAGTAATTACCACGTCTGAAGTCTTCTCCACACAGGAAAAAAATTTTCCATCAGTCTGGTATCAGGCACATGTTGTTCATTAATAATAGCAAAGTTAACAGGAAGACGTAAATAAATAATGTTCCTTGATCTTCACAGATACCAAGGGATCTCTTCATCTGTCTTCTCTTTTATACATAGGTCCACATTTATACGTGTAATGTAAGTTCCCCTGGGATTCAGAAAAAACACATGTTAAAGTACCATCTTCTGTGAAATGAACATTCTGATTTTTCAAAACATTCTACTACAGTAGGAAAGAAAGAATGAGGATGATGCTATGTGAAGTTCAGATTCTAATATCTTTGCATCCTTCATGGTACTTAATGTGTTTTCCTTGGATACCTGTGTTATAACAGAGAAGTAAGTCTTACTGCATAAGGCATTTTTTTATAATTTAGGCTGGTATAAAGTGTTTCTAGGTAACTTTTAGCTCAGTGATATGCAAACAGGCAAAATTCTTTCTCAAGCTGACATCAAAGCTAACGCTAGATCAAAAATGTTTAATGAAAAAACTCATGGGCAAGCTATTAAAAATGCAACAAAGTGGTCAGTGTCTGGCAAAGTTAAAGGATAGATAATAACATTCATATGCTAATGCGAAGCTGTTTACTTGAGGGAAATATAAACCTATCAGATTGTCTGAAGTTGCCATTAAAGTTTATGAATTCTTTTCGGAGATGAGAGACATTCCTATTTGAATGTAGATAAATATTCATGGGAGGACTCCATTTGGGAGAAATTTGCTATTAATAACATTATATCAGTTCAAGATATAACAGGCTGCTACTTTTATATTGCAATAAAGGTCATTTGCATCATGAAAAAGTGAATATTCACAGGTGTCTTTAAAGGCTCTCTACACTATCGCCTAAACAAAGACATATCTCTTGGGGTTTTGGTGTGTTTTTTAATTTTTTAAAATAAGTAAAATCATGAGTGTTCTACAGTTCTTTTGCCTCTTTTGAGGTTAAGAAAAAAGTATTTCAATTTTTTTCCTCCTATCTGAGTGGATTCCATCACCATTTCTTGAAGGAAAAGGAAAGTTTTCACTAAACAGATACATTTGTCTTAATACCTCAAGGCTTATGGGAAAAATCGGGGGGGGGAGGGGGGGAAGGGGAAGGAAAAATGCATTGAAAACTTATGTCCAGATCAAGTCAATGATATCTCATGTGAGGGGAGTAGCAGGAAAAAGGGAACACATGAACATATGGATCTGGTAGAGAGAATTTCTGGTTGCCTGATCTTAATTGTTGATGTGTTTTTCATAGATATTTTTACACTGTGTTTTTGAAATAGATCTTCTCAAATAAACTTGGTTTCATTCTTTATATACAAAGTACCTGTATGGTTATTTAAATGTACAGTTGATGGCTACTGACTTAGCATTGCGCAAAATTGCAGTTGATCAGGTGATTTGGTATACAGTCAAACTGGTGCAACCTGCTTTTCTGTGAAATTTTGTTCTTGAGTCTGATCCCTTGTGTGATTTCTCTAGTGATTCAGGAGTAGAGTTCATCCCTGAACGATGTTGTTCTTTGAGAGGTTTTTTTAGAAGAACTTACTCATTTTTTTTACTGATTTTCATGGAATTGTAGGATTGTAATGTGTTTCAGGTCTCTAGCACTATAAAACATCTGTGAAATTGGTCAATAAATTAAAAAATTATTGAAAAGATTGGTTGACATACACAGAGTATTGGCTTAAGCTTTGATTTCTTAGGGAACACTAGCACCGTGCAATATTGTTAAAACAGGTATAAGTGCTTTAAGAACTGCCAGACCTTTAGATCATAACAAATATTTGTTAATGAGGAATCAATGAGTGGGTGTTTTAGTGACTTAGTATCAAAATTAATCTTATTCAGCATTTTACAGGTAATGGTGAAGTAAATATAAAATTGCCAACGATAAAATTTGCAGATGACCCAAGATCGAGATACATACTGCGGACAGAGCACTTGCTGATGCTGCTCACTGGTTAGGCCGGTTCCCGTGGGCTTTAGCACAGCTAAATTTAAAATTACACACCCAGGAACAAGCAGCGCAGTTTTATCTGCACAGGAGGGGTTATATTCTGGAAAGCTCTAACTCTGAAATGAGGTAAGGGAATCTTCAGCTCCAGGAATCTGCCTGTAACAGACATAGAGGTGTGGAGGGTAGGGGTGTGTGTAGATGGCCTGTGGGCCCCTGGCAGTCAATACACTGGAGGAGAGAACTGGAAGGCTCGGAGATGCCAGGAACCCTCTGCAGGACAGCATGTCTGGGCAGAGGGATTTAATCAAGCCAGAACTATCAGTCTTCCTTGCTCCTCCTTGATGAGATTCCTCATAGCCAAGGGTTGCGTTGCTCAGAGGGTTTCTAATCAGTTCCTGGGTAAATCAAAGAGGGAGCAGCATCTTGTTTTCTTTCTTAGGTATGATGTAGCCCTAAGTTTTTATCACAGATACACAGTTTACTAGACTACTACTGCACTGATATTATTTCCAAAGAATTGGAAAGAAATAAAAACATGTATATTGCAGGAGCAGATAAAAGATGCCTAATGGGTAGAAAGGGCTTATTTCCTCTAATCAGATAGAAAAAAAGAGCTGGATTAACACTCTCGCAGTTGAATATTGTGCACAGATTTCATTGGATTCCCTCCAGGCTTTTTGATGAGAGACTATACCATAGTGGCAAATGCTGGGGTTGTACCCTCAAAGGAGCAGGAGAACCACAGAAATCACATTTTATGGTTCTGTAACAAATCTACTAACTTATAGCAGCCAATGTGTTAAATGTTTTATCTCATTCAGAGCCAAAATACTGAGTGGATGTTACAGATGGTGCATGCTTTTGGAAAGATGATGAATGCCTCCAGCCCTAGCTGCAAATGGCTAACTAATTAATTATTGTACTGTGAGTTCTTGATTATGATACAGCAGAAATTTACAGAATAAGCTTTGGTGACTATTTGAGAAACAATAGCTTTTAAGCAATGTATTTATTTACTAGAGGAAATTCACCTCTACCTACAGAATAACCACAGAATCTATGCAGCATGTGAACTGCCTTCAAAGTAGCGCTTTTAAATACTGAAGGGAAATTGTGGCTGATACTGTCTGCCTGCGGACAATGTTGAAATTCACTCCTAAGGTGAAATTCTTGGTGGGTCCATGCATGTGTTTGCAAACTGCCAGCCAGGCAGTGCTTTGGCCAAGCAGGCTCTGCACCAAGCCAGATCATTCTGCAGGTGACCAAACTCGTGGTAGAAAAGGGATGACTCTGTTCTTTGGGCAGGTGAAGCATCCAAAGAGAAGAGACAAAGGTCAGAGGAATAATTTATATTTTTCCTTGCTTAGCAATATATATATTTTTTTAAAAAAAAAATCGGTGCAGTCAAATCATCAGCCAGAGCCATAGGCCATAAGGTTAGGCTATAAACTGCATCAATATTAACTGCTGTTAATGGAAATGCAGATTGCTGGAGCAAAGAAGCAGAAGATGCATAGGCAAGAAGTGGGACCAACAAGACAGCCAGCAGTGGGGGCAGGGAGAGTTATAGCCACTGCGCTGGCCAAAATGGAGCTGGGAAAGAGGGCTTGGTGTAATTGCCTTGTAAATACAAAAAATTGCACTGAGGAAATACCAGCTTTACCACTAGCTTTTTCTCCTTACTCAAACAGTCTGGTTTTTGGATCCCTGTTGAGGCTAAAATAGCCTAGCAATAATAACAATGACAGAAACGGTAACCAAAGACTCCATGCTGCAAGCTAATCCGGAGATCAGCCAGCTGTGTTGGCTCTTGGTGAAGAATATATAGGCTGCTTTCTGAAATACCAAGGCTGCTTCCTTCTGAGAAAGTGCGTTGGGTTTTCACGTATCATTACAGACACAGAGGGCTTGTTTGCATTTCCTGAAAGTGTATTTTATTAGTCTGGTTGCTTTTCTTAATGGAAACAAATATTTTTTAAAGTGGTTAATTTATGAGAATAAATATTATTCAGCAGGTTCCTAAACTCCCCAAGGTAAATAATACAGACATGGTAAAGGCCAGCTCTGTTATATTAATAATTGATGCTTGGCTTCCTCCTAGCTCAACTGTAATCTATTCATTCTGCTTTGTAAAAGTGCAATTAGAGCTGAATTACAGTAATCAATAGAGCAGCAGCATTTAGAACCAGGGAACATAAATAGAGGGAAATTTTGCACATAGGAAGTTTTTTGAGGTATATTGCAGAAACTACCTTAATTGGATGGAATTTTAAATGATCATAAAGGACATTAAATTATAATTGATATAGATATTTTCAGAGATTCTCTTTTTAACCAAAACCAAGTCTTAATTTGACTGAAATTATTTCCCTTCATTTTACTTATGTCATGTCTTAGGCAACCCAGATACTAATGATGTGACTGGGAAGATGCTGCTTTCTTGGGCTTGTCCAAACATCCACACTGTTAGTGGGTAGAAGAAAGGAATAGAGGGCGATGTGATGGGAAGCAGGTCCTTCATTTGGAAGACTGAGTGGCAGACGTGGGAGACTAAAAATGAGTAGTGTTAATGGGCATCTTGAAGAGGAACAGAGGAAAACTCACATGTTCTACAGTCAAAG
>NW_009627216.1:0-422 GCF_000690535.1 Cariama cristata | reverse complement strand
AGTCCTGGCTAACCGGGGAGGTCTCAGTTAACTGAATGTGATGTCCATCCACAAGAAGGGCTGGAAAGAGGATCCGGGGAACTACAGACCTGTCAGCTTGACCTCGGTACTGGGGAAGGTTATTGAGCAGATTACCTTGAGTGCCATCATGTGACACATACAGGACAACCAGATGGTCAGGCCCAGTCAGCATGGGTTTACAAAAGGCAGGTCATGCTTGACTAACCTGATCTCCTTCTATGACAAGTTGATTCGCTGAGTGGATGAGGGAAAGGCTGTGAATGTCATCTACCTAGACTTTAGTAAAACCTTTGACACCATTTCTCACAGCATTCTCCTAGAGAAACTGGCTACCTATGGCTTGGACGGGCATAATCTTTGCCAGGTAAAAAACTGGCTGGGCCAAAAGAGTGGTGGTGAAT
>NW_009627215.1:14621-16149 GCF_000690535.1 Cariama cristata | reverse complement strand
GCAGCTTTCCAGCCACTTGTCCCTAAGCCCTTAGCATTGCATAGGGTTGTTGTGACCAAGTGCAGGGCCCAGAACTTGGCCTTGTTGAACCTCATACAGTTGGCTTTGGCTCATCGATCCAGCCTGTCCAGATCCCTCTGCAGAGCCTTCCTACCCCCCAGCAGATCAACACTCCCACCCAGCTTGGTGTCATCTGCAAACTTACTGAGCGTGCACTCATTCCCCTCATCCAAATCATCAATGAAGATGTAAAACAGAACTGGCCCCAACACTGAGCCCTGAGGAACACCACTGGTGACCGACCGCCAACTGGATTTAGCTCCATTCACCACCACTCTGGGCTCGGCCAGTTGCCAGTTTTTCACCCAGCGAAGGGTGTGCCTGTCCAAGCCATGAGCTGCCAAGAAAAACTTTTGTGTAAAAGTTAACCTTGCTTCCAAGTCACTTCAGCTTCAGGTCTACATGCTTTACCAAACTGGGGTTTTAGAAAACCAAAACCTTAGTATGCTATGCAACGAAAGCTATCTTTCATTTAATTCTAGTTAAAAAGAAAGCCAAACAGCGGAAAGTTATGGCTATTGCACATATGCAAACACAGTTTGGTTTAGTCCAGAACCAAAATAGTGCAAGCAATAAACAGGAAGGCTTTTCTTGCCTTGAAATTGTTCCTGTTCTACTGCCTGTAACACAGCTAAACCTGTCAGCATCTACATACATTTTATTTAAAATAAAATCAGAAGTATCCTGAAGTCAGACTGTTCCTCTTCTGCCACTTCAATCCCAAGCAGTCCAGTCATCAACACATAGGACACTGCCTTGCTGCTAAGGATTGCACATAAGGAAAACAACACAAATTACAACGTTTTTCTTTCTAGCAAGCGTACTCAAAAATATCTGTAAACCCTCAGTCTGTTTTGTAGCCATCCATTTTTACTCTCCTTCATTAGATTCAGTTTAAAGGGATTTGTTTCTGCACCAACTGTGGTGAACTCACAAAAAATGCCTGGAAGATGGAGATAAGCTATGACCACAGTCACTGCTCTATTAGTTTGCTTGCATGGTGGAAGTTTTTGTGATTATAGTTACTCCACGATTTAACGGTAGGAGGCTAATGGAAATGTTACTTGCTATGGTAGTAAGCTAAATCAGTTGGGGAAAGGAAAAGAAATGTGTTTACACTTGGAGATGTCACATAAAACAGTGGGAAGCTCCCACCCCTGACACCAGAACTGGCATGCTCATTCAAGGACTCATCTACATTATTACATGCTCCTTCACACTTAGAAATCTATTAATTTACAATTAGTTGTATTGATTTTATAGCAGATTTGTAAGTTCTGTAATAATTTACGGACTACTGAGGAAATCAACTACGCCCCTTCCAAAGATAAGCATTATTGATAAAGAGGCCTTGGCACGAATTACTGAACACATCACTGACAGTCTGGATTTTCTGCTGTAAATTCTACATTAATTACAGCAGAACTGACTGGTAGGTTCTATCTGTCCTACCCAGAGTTTCTTCCCT
>NW_009627215.1:7112-14590 GCF_000690535.1 Cariama cristata | reverse complement strand
CGGACTGAATCTACTGGCAGGAAATGTAATCAGCCTCTGGAGATAATGTCAGCTCAGCCTCTGATGCCTCGCTAAGTTAGAGAGATTTAAAATAATGTAGTTATTGTGTATACCATCTCACTGGCAAGGGCACTGCGTCCTCAAAAATACCCAAACCAACCATAAGCCAAAAAGAAAATCTGGAAAGAAATGCTGCACAAAAACAATTGCATCATATTTTGAGAGCTGTATCTACTGTGGCACTGAAAAAATTGACAGAGATCCAGTGATTGAGAATGAACTATTTCTAGAACATATAGTGTCTAAAACATGAGAGTATGTTCCCTAGAACAATGCCTGTTGATTATTATTTTATAAAATATTTTGTAAAGATGGGGGGTGTTTGTATTATTTTAATAAAATAGGCTTGTGCGCATTAGTTCTGGCATATTTTTGCAATTCCTCCATACAAATATGAAAAAATTTACTTCCAATAAAACCCAAATATCTCATTTTTCTGCTTTGCTCATTACTTTACTCAGTGACGGTGTGAACAGAATTAATTTCAATGTTGGATGAATCCCTTTCAATATAAAATTGGTCATTACATAAAACACTTAATGCCTGATTCATAAAACCATGCTACAGAAATAACATATCAGTGCTAATCATAAAATCTCTGCCAAACATTGCCCATCTTTAAGAAATCTTTTGGTTCTGTGTATATCTTCTTTAAAACAAAAATTCTCCTTTTCACTGACTTCAGTAAGTTACTGAACATAACTTCGTAAACACTCTGCATCTTGGCATCTAAATGACCTAATAATATAAATATATAAATATAAAACCAAAAATAAATACCAAGCAGATAAAACTTGTGTACATAACTACATTTCACAACGGTAAAAGTATTGGTTGTGCGATGTCGTTGCTGAAACCTTGATCTCCACGCAGCACCTGCTCAGTGGACAGTCAGACTTTACCTTTGTGATGTGGTGTGTCAGCCCCAGCTGCATTTATGGCACCCAAGAAAATCCTGGCAGGACTGTTAAATGGTACATGGTTAGTTATACGCTGTTCAATCACGGCAGAACCTGAGCAGTGTACAAATTGTGATGAACTTGCCTTTGAACACTTCTACGTACACACATACCCAAGGCAGTTGTGCACTTGGAGGTGTTAAAATTGTGCATCTGGGGTGTCGAAATTCTAAATATGAGAACAAACAAGGCAGACGATCTACAGTCAATGGCAATAGTTCTCCATATAGCACTCATCAAGATCTTGAGTATCAGATGAGGCCGTGGCTTTGGGGAGTAGGAAGAAGAGGGACCGGCCTGCCGTAATTCTCAGAGACGGAGGAGTTGGCCGTAAGCTGCACGGGCAGCCTGGGCACCTGTGCCCTGACGAACGACTCTGACTTTGCAACGTCACTGTGTTCCTTCAAGCAGACTTCGTAAAGCTTTAGAGGCAGGGACCAACTTTTTGTTAAAATGTAGTACTGTATGAGCTCACTGGGGCCTCAGAAATACTGTACATTGCAAACAGCGAACAAACCAGCATCTTTTCCAATTATCTTAATATTCCTTAAAGCTAAGTAGCACAACAAGTCCTTTGCTGTAAAACTGAGAGCTGCTTGAAGATGAGAAAATGAAGGTCCTCAAGTTACAAAATAATTTTTCCTGCAATATTTAGGAACTTACCAATTAGCAATGTAACCTAGATCTTGACTGTCACTTGTGTTTCGAATGCAGAACCACCTGTCCCCACGTCCCTTCTTTTAGCATCTCTTTACCATAAGCAAGTGAGAAAACTAATAAAATGAACGTGATAGAAGGGTGGAGAGAAGAGATCCTTTGCTTTTGATAGAGCATGTGAATGTGCTAGACAGAAGATCAGAATTTGTACTATCCCAACATGATGTCACCAAGAGTGGGAAGAGAAATCAAAGGAAATGTTGCAGGCAAGCCAAATTAACAAAGTTTAACTGGACATCAGACACTATTTCCATTTGATGAAGCAGCCACTTTTAACACAGACATACGCTAACAGCTGTAGACTGAGTGCACCCATAGGCAGTTTGCAAATGCCTTTTATTGAAAGCATTTTCAATTTTCTCTGATTTTTATTAGAGGCATTGCCTAAAAGATATATTTGAACAGTGTAGGCACAGACACTCAGCTACCCAGTACTAACACATTCCAAGTGCTACCAGAGAATGCCAGGCACTTGCTATACACCAGCCTTGTAAACCCTCATACTGTATTTCATGTCTGAAAATTTGTGAAGTGTAACATTATTTGACTGTCCCATTTCTTAACAGCAGACGGCCCTGCTTTCCTCCATCATCGCCTGCTGCCATACTCTCACCTCTCTCAATAACGAATGAGCCCTCGGTATCTACTCTGATCAAAATTCATAGCTACAGCTAACTGCTGCGGTTCTGCACTCATCTACAGGCGTAAAACAGGCTGTGGGTCTGATTAGCGATCAGCTGGGCTATACATTGCTACTAAACAAATTCCACGTTGCTACTGACAGTTCATTTACGTCTCACGGTGATAGACGCACAGACAGTCACGAAGAGAAGGTTGGGAGCCACTTAGAGGTACTTAGACCATTAAAATGGGCAGTGTGAACCTCTATAGGTAAATCACAAAGAAACACAGTGGACAAGCAGTATCACAAAACACTGGATTTACTATGTGGTAAAACATTACCATACGTCGAGGCCATCACACCTACGCCAGAGTCTCCTAAAGACTCACTAGATGAGGACAGCGACAGACAAACACATAGTCAAGGTGTTTGGTCTGTACAGGGGAGCTACAAGCGACCTCACGGCCGTCAGAGAGCCAGGGCAGGAGGGGTTTGCTTGGCCGGGGAGCAAGAAACCCTTAGAGGTACTGCAGCTCCCTTCTTTTGTCTAACTTCTGTGTAGTATTAATATGCTCCAAACACTGTTAGTTGAACCCAAAATGCAGCGTGTGGAATGGCCAAGGGCAGATGTCTGCAGAAGAAAACCTGCACAACTCTAAGATTTTATTGTCAGGAACCTCCACTGAAGTTATCCTCTGTAAATATAAGAGCGTTAATATGCATTGAAGCTAGGTTTTTAATAAATCAGTGTGTGCACTCACATACACACACACACACATACAAAACCACAAAGTTATTTCATTTCCTCTCTTTGATTTTTTTTAATGAATTCTGCTAAATTTCTACAAATTATACCTCAATGCTTACTTTATTCATTGAAGAGTAAAAATACTGAAAGATCAAGAGACCACACAATAAAAGAAAATGTCCTGCTTTTATAGAGAATCACAATATGTTTCTGAATATTCAGTTGCAATTGGTGTTTCTTTCAAAAGCATTCTAGATTAAATAAATGAAGCCACATGAGTCCTGTATGTCAAAATGCACAGAGCTGAGATAAACAGCTTCTCACTGAAGGTTGTAAAAGCCATAAATTTGGAATAAAGGAAAACGATATATAGGGATTCATTATATTTCTTCCCCCCATAAACTTCAGTTTAGAGAAAACTAAACACATAAAACAAGAATACAATTTTACAACTGTAGCATATACTATAAATTAAACCCTCGGAGCTCCTTCTGTTTTCCCTTGTTCTGTCAGCACATGCATGCAGACTGCAATACCCAGGAACTGAGGCGTATGAATTCCCTTTCAGTCAGTAGGGCAGCAACATGTTTTGGAAATACTATCCAAAAGCAGATGTTTTGCACCCACCTTTGCTGGTAAATACTTCACAGTAAACCTCCTCCCCAAACTATTCTTTTAAAGCTGATAAACATTTTAACCCACCAGTCACATCTATGTGCCTGGAGTATCACTTTGGCAATGGTACAAGTACCTTAGTGGCAGGAGGGATAACAAAAAAGCGTACTGAGTAACTTGCAGATGTACAAAGAGAGAGGGCTACAGACAAGAAAATAGGGAAACAAAAAATGGGGCTGATAAAATGCTGGGTAAGAGAACAATAACACACCTCCCCCCCCAAACCCCTACCACACCCCAATACTCCCCATAATCAAGGCTTAAACATGTTGAAAGCTACTATTCAGCAGTATACTCAATTACCAGCACGCTTTTGGGATTTAGTGTCCCTTTGACATGATTTTGATGTGCACTGTCCCATCTGTGAGCCAAAAACCTCTATAAAAGATGTAGTTGGGTTTGCTCTGCAATGTCCTTGTTAGTGACAGCACGGTTTGCCTAAGGAAACACAAGGGGAACTGTGTGGTGGTGTCACCGTATTTCCCACTGAAGAATCTCCAAACATCGAAACAAAAGCCCAGTGCTAACCAAAAAGTAGTATTTAGGTACCTGCAATGCACAGGCAACACTATTCCTACTAAAATACTCCCAGTTTTATATCATAATACACAGCAAAGGTTTAAAAACAACTTTGTTCTACTAACAGTTGATGCATGTAAACAATTTTTCTTTACATGAGAGCTCACAAATGCGTCCTAAGACTTATAAAGAAATGTTTGTACAACTTTTGGATGAAAGATAATAGAAAATTAGCAATATTGTTTACTTTAATAAAATATATTGTTCTTTTATATAAATAATTAAAGACTGCTTTGCCACTGAAGTTCTAAGTGATCTTTAAGATAGAGATAACACAACCTATCTATTTTTGAAAAGCCAAGGCAATGGAATACGCATTCCTTGCTGCACAGGAAGATGCCGTTAGCACGTAACGTCACACCGCTTTAAGAGCGATTTATGCCAGGAGCTCAGTTCAGGCTTCTTAACGTGCCAGTCACTCGAGGACTAATTTAGGGTATCCACATGGAGCGGGGTGCGCAGGAAGAAGGTTTACTGTCTTCACTCAGGAACTTCAAAGCAAAGAGGAGGTAAGTAAGTTGCTAAAGGCCATACAACGCTGAGAACAGCGCTGCAAATCCCCCAAATTCTCGTGGTGCGTTGCCAGCACAACTCTACACCAAAGGCTATATCAGGGAGTCACGATTTCGGGGCTGCACACATCCTGGGAAACAGAGCTCTTCTGATAGGTGTTAGGAGGTGCTGGCACAATGAATTAAGGTATCAGTTTATATCAGAACACGATTACTTCCCACACGGGTAGGCTTAGAAAAGGTGTGATTTTAAAACATGATTATACAAAGAATTTTGTAGGGCATATCAGCAACAAGAATTAAATCTTTACAGAATGGACTCTACAGGAGCATTTTCCAATTGAGATGCCCACTGTGATTCAAATAAGAACTTCTAAACTTGCACTTAGAATTTTCTCAGTGTTACACCTTTAAATATCATAAATAAAACCTGCCAAATAAAACAGCTCATTGCAAGAACAAAAAGCCACATCTTCCTAAACTGTTTATCTAAGAACCAACAGGCATAGTTTTATGAATTATCACGGAGCCCTATAAATTATAACATTATGAGAGTTTAAAATTGAAAAAACAAAGATTTAAATTGACAAGCCAAGTCATATTAAAGTGTAAGTGGCAATATTCCTGAGGCATGATATTAAAAGTGATAAACACTGCTGACTCATATAGTAGAAGCCAGTATCTTCCACAAAACCCACTGGAGCAGCAAGTATAAGAATTTGTACTAGACGGTTAGACTCTATCTAGTCAAGGGCATATTGGCTGCTAAGGCAAAATAAAGCAACCGTAAAGCTGGCTTCATGCTTTTCATTTAAATTTTGTTAGTCTGTCTTGCCCTGGTGGCTCGGATTTGTTGCTTTGGAACAATTTGTTTTAATCACCTTCTAGAAACCACCTCAGAAACATTCATGTGCAGGGAATTATCAGGAAAAAATAATAGCATGCTTTACATATCTGCTCATTAAAACACGCCGTTTAGGATGCTGGGGAAGTATCCCTTCAGCAGAGCACTCTAGAATGATGCAGCACTTCGGAACAGAGGGCAGCAGTCATAAACAATTACTCTTCTGTAGTAATGAAAAAAATCACTGAAGTGATTTACAAGGAGGTTGCAAGCGCTTCAGACAATGGCATTCCAGTTGACGTCTGTTCTCCAGCCAAGACCACTCATAATTAGTTATTCCTATGGTCATTTCCACATTTTCCTGTCTAAAATCTTGTTCTCAGTGGTTCCTAAGTTTTGCAGTAACACGGAAATGTCAATGAATATAGTCAAATGAATATACAGGACAGAAAATATACAAAGGTGAGAAGCACATGACTTCCTCCGGCCTTACCCACCTTTCTGATAGCTTGGCTTGATCTGAGTAGAGCCAAGTCTTTATCTCTTCGTATTCCTTCAGAGAAAGGTAACTGGATAAACTCTTCCAAATGTGCTACTTACTTGATAAATATTTAATGATATATATTCACAAGGTATATAAAATACACAAAAATATGTGCTATATTGTTCCACTTTGATATTGATGAAATGGGAACAGAATTGGGACGTATTTCAGAAATCTCATGTCAGGTCTTCCACGAGGGGAAAATAAAGTAAAAATATCATTAAAATAACCTATCTGAAA
Organism: Cariama cristata; assembly: GCF_000690535.1. Lineage (NCBI taxonomy): Eukaryota > Metazoa > Chordata > Aves > Cariamiformes > Cariamidae > Cariama > Cariama cristata. The sequence goes on along the minus strand of NW_009627215.1, from coordinate 8,090 downwards.
GAGATACTAGGAAGGAGAGGGAAAAACAGGGAGCCACTTGGCACCTCTACCAGCTTTAAAGATCAATATTTCTTATGAAAAATCTCATTGGCAAATCTGTAATGCAGCATTCATGTACACTGAAATGCACTCTTTAGGTCCACTGTAATTAGACCTCTTCCACAAGCTCTAATATAGAGCTTAAATTGTTTGGGTTCACTGGCATTGAAATGCTATCCCCAAGTATATGTTACTCAAGGCCTTCTTTGAGTTTGGTTTTTTTTGCATTTTCCTATTTACATTTCCTCCCCTCCTTTCTGAAACACTGTCACTTCTAAAGGGTATTTTACAGAACTTGACTAGGTCAAAAAATTATAGAGGTTAACTTTTCTATCAATTGTAGAAAATGTTGTTTGTATGCAATTTCTAGCACCCCTGTTGCAAATTGAGGCCTTTCAACAATACTTCCCTTTCCTTGTATGATCTGCAGTTACTTAAGGAGCAATTCACCGTGTTCTCTGGTTTGATTCAATAGTTGGTGATACGTCCAAGCAGTACTCCCTCCTGAGCTTTAGTAGCCAGCACATTGATAGATTTGCATTCAAAATCTATGCTTCCAAGTTATCAACACTTGCAGTTACAACATATGATGTAGAGCGTGTAAACGATGCCTAAAACATTGTTTTTAAGGTCAGGAATAATCCTCTTATGCCAGGAGTGATTTCTTTTTGTTTACAAAAAGAGAAAGGAAATGTAAAGCGGGAAGGGGCAAAGATTAAGATCTGTTTTCATTAACACTTCGATAACAGAAAGAATTTTGTTGGTTTATTTACATTTGTCAAATCTTTTGTCCTTCAAGTAGAAGCATAGCGACGAAACGAGAACTAAGCTGATTTAACATTTTCAGAGTCCTTTGACCCATTAAGTACAAAACATCTAGTTCTTACTTTCAAATGTGCCTTCAACTGGTCGGTTCTTATCTACAAGGATAATCACCAT
>NW_009627215.1:0-7081 GCF_000690535.1 Cariama cristata | reverse complement strand
GTCGTGTGGTAATGGTCTTGCATTCAGCTTGGTTTCCTAATGTATCCAGGGTCAAATCAATCATAACCTTTTCTCCAGTTCCTCAGTCCTCACTGCACAGGTCATCAGATTTTTCCTTCCTCTTACTTTTTATCAGTTATTGGAGTCAAGCCTAGGGGTAAAATCATTCCTTTTCTTAGTTCCATTTGTACAGCTTTAGAGCATCACTGCATGTTTGGAGGACATGCACAAAATCCTGTCGTGGTCTACCCTCTTCTTTTCTTGTTTATTGCTAAGGACATCTCTTTCAGTGCTTTTATCAAACCTGTGCTGGCCTCAAATTCTATTTTCATTTCTGTATTTCACTCTGTGGTGCTGCTATATGTCACTGGCACTGACAGAAATACAAAGAATTAAAACAGACCCCAGCAACCTACAGCCCTGAATAGGATGAATACATTCTAGTTAGAATTCCTAAGGGATGACAAAAGAAATACTGCCTAACTTGAGTGCTTAAATGGGGACTTTTTCTTTCAGGTGAAACAACCCTGCATAAATTCAACTGTAACAGTTGCATTTTAATACCTTTTGCTGCTGGATCCAAACTACAAAAGCACACATTCTAAAAAATTATGTTTTTTCTGACTGTACCATAAATAGGTGGGATTGATGTGAATGAAAAAAATCAGTTAGTATTTTGACCTTGTTCCTGCTTCGCTGCTAATTATGATTAATTGTTCTGAATGGTGATTCTCTTTGAGAAATAATACACATACACAATGCAGCATGACACCGCCCTTCTCAGGATTAGCAGTCGTGACATAATAAAGGAGGCTGCTGCAGCTCAGACTGTCCTTCCCATGGCTCACTTTGTACAGGAGGAAACGACAAACTCAAGTACAACCATACAATTTTCAAAAGGAAATTTAAAACTATCCACAGCTGCCCACATGTAGTCCTTAATACAGCTATATAAAATACAGGCATTTATGAATGAATGAGGAAGGAAGCACACGAAAGAAAGAAGATTCTCAAATATTTTCAAATTAAGCATGTGCAAAGTATTACAGTTATTCTATGAGAACTCCATTGTACAGTGTAACATTTCATTGTTGAAAAAGTAGTCAACCTTCACTCATTATCTCATATACTGAAAAACATCTGATGGTGTTTTGCTAATTAGGGATAACGTAATTGTACTAACACTTTACATACAAGTCATAAGCCAAAGATCTAAACAATCGCATGGTGCAAGGAAAGAAGAATTTTATTATCAGCTCAAATGTATTTGGGTATTTTCCTCACAAATGTATTTTTGATGCAACTGTCTAGCTTTCCTCATATTTTATTCTTTTCTGTTGGTTCTATGGACATAAAGGGGTTTCACAGAAGTTAGGAACGTTTCAACATCACTTCAAAACAAGGATTTAACTGAAAAGGTGTTTTTAACCAGGGCTTTTATAGGTGCTTTGTTATAATACTTGCAACAAGTTACCAGTATCTTACTACTGAAGGTAACTTAATGAACATTACTTCAGAACACTTCCACTAGCATCTGCATACAGTTTCTTCGAACACCATGAACGGAATTAAATCCTGTAGGATGCATCCCCTGATAGCCCTGAGCAAAGATTCAGTCAGGCCACCAGAGTCTCCTACTGGGAGATGCACCAGTTTCCACTCCAGTCCTTCCCAGTTCAAACTTGCTTATAGCTCTTACTTAGGACTTAGCAGCCAAAACAGATGCTTTCAAAGTAGGAAGAGCTGTTTTCATATAAAAGCATGGAAGAAGTAAAAAAGCCTATACAGCTTACACTGATGTTGCTGGCTTTAATCCCCCAAGTTAGCTGCCTGCATACTCAAGAGTATCCACAAGAGTACCAAGAAACTTTCTTATGCCAGCTTAAGGAGCAATAACTAATTACTTCAGTGGTCATAAAAGTGAACTACTAATACAGAAGACTATGAGATCAGTGAGGCTGATGTGTTGAATACACTAATAACGGTAACTCCCTCTCCCCCCTCCCCAGGCATGTTTAGAGAGGAATCTTGTCTTCAAAAGCATGGCTGTGGAATTCTGCACCAGGAAGGAGCAAAAGATTCAAGAGGAGGAAAATTCTTCTCGAGCTCTTCAGACAAATCTACTTAGAAGAAAAGTGGTGAGAGGACATTGTGCAGTGAGGATGTATCCAGCTATTGTACTGAATGCAGCATTCAACAGCAGGAAATTACCTTATGGGGTAAATCCTAACAGCTGCTTTTGTGGCTACCTATTTTACAGCTGAACTCTGCACTTGCCTTTTAGATTTAAAAGCATCTTAAACTAAACTAAGTTTGCAATAATACCATCTACTATGGCATCCCTTCTCTGTTGCCTGCAGGGAGAGTTCAGTTCACACGGTATTTCTACCTCTCTTTTTATCCAGATTTTCCTCTCTGTCATCACCGGCCTTTGCATAAAGGTGCAAAACAATTTTCAGTGTATGCGACAATGAGAACGTTTTTCTAAGTCACAGAAATGGCTTAAAAGCTGCAAGTTCCCATCACTTTCAGAGTGCCTAAGGTCACAGTATGGTCAAACTGTTAGGGAGCTGCATCTTTACGTAGGCTCTTCCCTCCCCACTGAGTTTCAGGAGCTACCCCCCAAATCAGTAACACTCACTGCATGCGACTCCCAAATCCAGCCAGGCATTCACTGCATCTTTAGGCACCCCACACATTTAGAAATCTTGTCCTAATTGCTTAAGCTCATTTTTAAGAAGGGACATGGAAATGCTAAGTATCAAAGGATGACCCTTAAAATACACAATCCTTCTGTATGTAAATGTCAATGAAATTTAAAGTTGACTTAAATTTCATCCAATGTAGTCAACATCCTGGTTTTAGAAGTTTCTGATAATTCAGCAGTAAAACGGTTTCTTCCACAATGCACTGAAAAACATTGTCACTCCTCATATACAACAATTTAACTTCAGTTATAGAAGCAGCACTTCTAAAGCTACTGAATACGAAACCCACTAAAAGTTGAAGGTTTTGGAGACCAAGGACACATTTCTAGCTCCCTAAATCAGCAAGCCTTAATTCTGATAGTTTATATTTCATTTTTTCTCTAAACTCAAGCCTATTCTCAGTAACAGGTAAGAAGACGTAAATAACTTAAGAATAGCTTGCTTCTCTGGCTAAATCTCTTTTCTGCAAGTGATATACATTTTTTCACATTACATTGATGAAGATTGCCACCTGCTTGGAAGGTACACACAGATTGTCTACTTAGAGGACAAATAGATATTTGCATTTCAAAATTGATACACATTTTCCTAAGCACAGATTTATCCACTTTATACAGCATATGCAAATTAATGCAGGAATGTTATGAAGACATCGGACCATCTTTAAAGTGCGATTCCCTACTATTTATCTGTGTAAGAGAACACATTTTTCCTTGGCACATATTTCTGTGAAGTTCTAAACATCAGCATGAAAAACTGGCTACAGGCAGGACAATTAGGAAAGCTGCTTTGCATCTCCTGGACCACCACCCAAAGCCACTCAGGCAGCGTGGGGGCAAGTCTGCAAATTTTATTCCAGCAGACAATACAGAAATCTGAGGTCCATCTCTCTCTATCTCTCTTCCAAATGAAGTATCTCTTTATTCACATTTTCTTCCCAAGGTTAAATAGAATTTAATGAAAAGAATTTACATTAACCAGAAAAACAAACAAACAAAATTTGAAGACCTCTTGTTGAAAAACCACAAATATTGCACAAAAACCAAAAGACAAACAGATTTTTTTCCAGCAGCAGCTCCTCTATGCCGTGCGTTTAGCACTGCAAAGCTCAGTAACAAAACACCACATACCTATACAGGACAGGAAAAGCGACAGAGATCATAAGGACCCTACTTTTTATTTTCCTGATCTTTGTGGATTTACGTTTTTATCCATATCCTAATTTTTGTTTCCCATAAAATTTAATGTAGCTTTCATAAAATGAATCAGAAAGAGAGGGAAAGATAAGAGGAGTAATTCAATGAGAACAGAAAAAAAAAATGCTGCTTTGATTCGTGTTAACACATCTTTGTGCACCAGTTACTAATTGAGTAGATTTTGCAATACTGAAAAAAAAATGCGTTTATGTTATACAATTAGAGAGAAGGAACTGTATTCCATACATTTTTAAGGCATGAATATTCAGATAACCAGTTTAGATCACTTAAGATTTGCCAATTCCCCAATTGTCAGCACTCATTCTCTATAAAAGGTCTCCTTACATAACCTCAGCTCGAGCATTAGAAAACGCAATTCCTCAAAGCATTAGTCACTGCTGAAAATATAGGTCAGAGAAGATTTCTACGCTTCAACATCAAAATGATATTTCCCTGAATACTCACAGGGATTTGATTCTATTTCCTTGGAAAGTTCTACGGAATACAGCAGAAAGCAAAGCGCAATCATCAAACCTTTACCAGGGCCTTGTGCCCACCCGTCAGAGAAAACGCTCAAAGAGACAACTCTGGAAGGACGACACCTCTCAGGTGATGTGTGTGAAGTGAGGAAAAGCATCGTACCAATCTTCATCAACTAGACTCCACGAGTACTTTCGTTAATTGCAAAGCACCTCCTCTCCACTTACCACCACAGAAAAGCTAAGGCAGATTTGATAGCTGGCTGAAGCATGGTTTCTAAGAGAGCATTAGAAATGCATATGACTAAAACCAAAAATACCCCTCCCAGCCCTCTGGTCATGGAAATTATTATCTTATGGATTACATACGTTATAAGCAAGTGATCCTTGTCTGTTAAACCTCCCTTCTAAATTAAGTGAAGGTTAGACATAGAAGCATAGAGGGGGAAAAGCTAATTAATTTTTTTTATATTTAAATACATAACTAACAGGTAAATGTTCATAGAACTCAACGGTAAGTGATACCACTGCCAAGTTCCTGCTAGTAATGTACAACCGGTAAACCACATCATTAAAGAAAAAAAAAAACCCACAACAAAACCTCCCCAGTAGGCTGATACCAATCTCACAAGCTAGTGCCGTGGCTTCATGCAACTCCGCTTTCATATCCTTTCTTCCTCTACCAAGGAAAGCAATGCCCTGTGTGCGTGCCCCCTGCTCTAGCATTACAGGGAAAGCACCTACTCGGGCATTTTTCTCCCAGCCAGCTGTACTCCTCTTCCCAATGTGGGCTGGAGCAGAGCAGGGAGACCAAGACGATTACAGGTCCCGGGAGGAGAGCAGCTGAAGGGAGGACCTGTTACAGAACAGGGTTTGGGGACGCTCAGCACTAGCTGGTATCGTGGCTTTCACCATGGGTGTAAGTTCCTCATGAACACATCTGGCTTCAAAAGTAAAACCAAACTGACCAAGAAGCAGGAGAATGATGAGGCCATGCAAGTCCCCTTTGAACCCTCTCAAACCTGTCCTACAGAAAGTAGAAATACTATTGCACGCCATAGATTGCAGTGTGCTAATCAGCGATATCATCATCATGAAAGATAATTTATGTTTCCCGCTAACTGCAGAATGTGAGGACTGTGGCCACTATGGAGCCACAGGGAGAACACAGAGCTCTCCCGGCCACTTGCAAAGGCAAAGGTAGGAAGGAACTCTGTTTTCTCTAAAGCTGTGGGTCTAAACTGTATTCATCACGTTCCCTGGCGGAAACCGTGTTTTCCTATGTGATGCTACGGATGGTTACCATTGTGTTTTGAAATCTGCAACACTCATTTTAAGCACAGAAAAGAGTTGACTCTTCATCATGTCTTTTGGCAAAAATACTCACTCCAAAGTAAATATATGTATATATATACACACACCCCCTCCCTCCCCCTTAAAACAAAATAAAAAAGCCCAAATAGTGAAATAAGGACCTCAGATTCATAAAAAATTTTAGGCTGCTTCATATGGAGCTTACGTGAATTGACACAGTCTCCTTTGCTTTTGAGAGGGAAGCAGCAAGTGTCTGTAAGCAACAGTACAAATAAAAGGCATTACTAAAGTAAGAACAAATTAGATTTAAATAAACCACATGTTTTGTTGGTGTTAAGTGCTGATATGCTATCTTCAAGCTTTTGCCACGAGGAATCATAAAGATACCTATAGAAGAAAGAAATATTGCAGGAACTCTTAACTAGAAGACACTTTTTAAATTTATGCCAGTTGCAACTGCATACCTGAAGTTAAAATGAAAATCTCTCTATAATTTTTTCAACTGAATTCTGTAACTCTCGTAATCTCACCTGGCATCTTTTAAACTATGGATACATTAGTTCAGCATTAGCTACAAACCAAACCTGAAACAAACCTGTAGCCCTCATCTTTATTTCTACCTCTACAATCTAAAAAGTGTTAATATAAAGAGGTGAGGGAAAGTGTGGAAGTGTCACGATTGCCACCTTTAAAAATCTATTCTCTCACTAGCAGTTTGCTAGCTTCACTACTAAGAAATAAGACCCAGAAGAGGATTCTGAAAGTCTAGGTTTTAGTGCAGGTTTTAAAATCCTTTGTTACGACTTCAACTGAGACTTCTGCCGTCAGACAAAAATTTCACTATCCATCTATGACTCTGCTTCTAGCTTGAGACAGAGCAGCAGAGACTAAATGAAGGTTAGTCTGCTCAGTTATATAATTACTTAAGGGAAATTAGAGAAGAATAACAACTGAGAAAAAAGAAATCTATCAAAAAAGCGAGTGAAAAGCCCAAATAATTGTTCATTATAAAGCTCCTCTCCGGAGATGCACTTACATAATCATAAAATGTATAAATTAAAAAAATAGTGGCACTAGATCAGAACTGAGTTTTAAAAAGCATTTGCCCACTAGAGATGCTGGAAGTATTTAACTATGACTTTAGTACTTCTGCTGCAACAGCCGCGTAAGAAAGATGGGCTTCCTCACATGGCTCACATGCCCACAGAATGCAACCGTGCAGATTACAACAACTCCTCGAAAACCTTAAGGGAGCCAGGAATGTAATATTAATAACCTTTTTTTTAAGAACTACTGAGGGATCAAAAGAAGGTTTGCAGATTAATACGCCATCTGAAAATGAATGTGACTTTTTTAAAAAGTGTTGTATGTAAAATATACATTA
>NW_009627214.1:9100-16619 GCF_000690535.1 Cariama cristata | reverse complement strand
CCGGTATTGATAAAACGCACTTTCCAAAAGCAACACCTCCTCTGCTGATAAGCTTTCAAATACTCTTGACCTATTAACCCCCTTGCCCAGCTGTTGAGTTGGATTTTCTCTTTTGGCATTTTGACAGGAGGAATTTAATTTCTTCCTATCCAGAGCTGATATTTAAAAACAATATTTCTAAGAAATAGTACTTTAAAAAAAATTTAATTCGATTTCCTGAATGAACACACCAAGAACACCAGTATAAATGTGGCGTGAACAATAGTTTCAGAAGAATGGACATCAGGGACTACAATGAAACATCCTTCCATAGGAAGCGAATTAATGCAAATGAGGTATTTTTATCACTTGTGCACTGTGTTTATATTTTTTTACAAGATACTCTGGATTTTTTCATCATAGGATAACTGAGATTTTATGTTAATAGTTAAAATCAGTTAATGCAAATAATAAAGATGGAAGAAAATACCTGTTACTATTTCAAAGTTAAATCACTCAGAACAAATATTTTTAAATATTTCAATAATTTGGTACTAAATCTACAACTGGATTTACATATGTAGAGACTTTGAAACCAATGGGTGCCTCGGGGGTGCAAGAATCTCAGGGACTCCCCCTCACCGACCTAGGCGCTGCTGAGGGGACTACTCCCACTCCTCTCAGCTTTGCTTAATTTCTTGGCACGGAATAAGGCTCAGAGCTGGCAAGAGCAAACAATTCATTGACTCCAAGGGCAGCAGGATTTCATTCTTATCTTTAACTTTTTGTTCTAACCACGTTCCTCCTAAGATCTTTTACATGTAAAATACACCAACAAATTGCATTGGGAGTGTGTGCTTCCATACATCACAGTAATTAAATGGGTTGTTTTTCATCAGCTCTGTTGCTATGTACGTTCATAGTCCGAGTACATAATATGTGATGCAGAAGGCATTTCTGAAATGCATAAACATTTACTAACACTCTTCTGCCTGCTTGTTTCTTAGACAAGTGTTAAACACATTAAGACCATGCTCTCCAGCTCTGCAATTTTCTTTGTCATCTAAGCTGAATAAACTGAAACAGTGACAAATTTAAATTAAAAAAAAAAAATCAATATTTTAATTCATATTTATGCTTTTAATACTACCGCCCATTTCTGGCGTAGATAGGTGATGGTAATATTGCAGGTAACCAGGAATTTCTTAGAAATTTTGAACTGGTTTGGGGTCTAGAGTAATTCAAGCTACTTTGTGTTTCTGGCACCTGTTTTTTGTTTCCTCAGGCTCCATTGCCAGGGCAGAATAAAACAGGATGTTCGGCATTCAGCGCTGCAGACCTTGAACGTTGTTCCCATGTGGATACCACACTAGATTTGGCCTCTGTGGCTTCCTGACAGTTGCATCTGCTTTACATATGAATACGGTAAGTGCCTTATTCATAATTTGAGTATATATTTCACACGGAGGAAGAATGAAAAAAAAATTTGTCAGCTCTATGAACATTAAACAAGAAATAGATTCCACGTTAAGTGTTGTTATACAGGCAAAACCATGCTGCTACCAGTCACGTACCTACATCTACCCGGGAAGTACTTTCCTGGTCAGTCTATCACTGCATCTACCACTACGGGTACCTAAATTAAACCTTGTCTTAGAACAGCCATTTAGGGCACCCATTTGTTCCTTACAACACAAAGGACAGCCTTTCCAGTGTATTTTTTATTCCCTGTTAAATCAGTCATAAAGCTAATATTGCACAGTGTTATATCTGCATCCATAAAATGCAGAAGGACAAAACACAGCAAACCGCTTCCTCCAGGCCCTGCCTTCTCTGAGAGATTTCCAGTCAATGGCATGCAAAGAACTCGGTCTGGTGTTTATTTATTTGGATAATTTCATTTCAGAGCTGGTATTCAGAGAGCAGTACTAGTCTGACCTCTCATAATGAGGAATGGCTTCTTATATTAGCCACGTTCAGAGAGGACTGGTTCTATCTGAAATGTACTCATTTAGCGGAACAACTATGGAAGCGGCGTCCCTGGAGAGTGGTACAGCTATGAAATAATTATCTGCCTCACCAGGTATGTTTTCCTTAGCAACTATTTATTTCCTTAATTTCTCTAACTGATTTTTCCCATCATGTAATGCTCTGAAAGTAAGAAATTATTGTGGGTCCAAATAAGTAGAACTGGAAAAGTAAGTAAATAATTCAATAGCAGAGGTATAAATAGAAAGGAACCGACCTTTTAATGCGATTTGGGTGTCTTACAGAAGCCAGTTAATTTGTAGGGCAGTCATTTTTTAAAAATATCAGATCTTTAATACTAAAATTGGAAAAAATTTGGATGCAATGATCTTACAGTCCCTTCCCTATACATACACAAATACGCTTTATATTAAAACATTGCTAAATTAAGTTGCTTTGTTTCAAAGAAGCTGGTTCATTATTTCACGACAGAATCCTGATCTATTCAGGAAGCATTCCCCAATGCAGCCAGTACAAATCTTGCTTGATTAAAAAGGACAAGAAAAGACATTAACTGAGGACAGTGACCATATATATTTGTCAGGTATCACATTATGCCTTAATGCGACCGTTCCTGACACAGCAATGGACTAGCCACAAAGACTTGTGGATGCAGGTCTAAGCACTCCTATTCGCCACATGGCTGAGGGGTCCCCAGTGAAAGAACGACGATCCACTGAGGAAACACATCCTTTTAAAAAATCAAAACACTTTTGAAAATCACTAGCCACTAGCTGCTACTTGCAGAACATTGTAATACTCAGCGTTCTCTGAGTACCTAACAAGATGCAACGTGTGATGAAAGGTTAATAGCCTTGGGTTCCCCTACATTTGGGAACTCTTCAACTATTTCAATGTAATTACTCCCTACAAAGAAGTACACAACATTAATCGGCAACAAAGTCTGAAATGGTGCGGTGCCAAGCTCTGAACAGGGACATTTTGCTAATTCTTCTTAGTACTTCTATACCAAAAACCACCTATATATTGTGACAGCAGGGTCTGTGTAGGTGGTAGGCAGGCTTATGGAGAAGATAAGCTTATGCCTGAACGGACAAGGTATTCAAGGTATTGAAAGTTCCAGTTGCGTTAGCTAATGAGTGACGTGATCCCATTGTTGCAGACAGTCGAATAATTAATGATAGTGGAGGAATTTTAAGACCAAATACCTTGTCATTAGGCCAACCACTGATGCTGTCCTTCTCTCCCCCACAGGCACAAAAGGCATTGAGTACGGGGGGATGCTGTGATTGCCCTGGCTGAGGAGCAGGTCAGAGGGAAGCTGTCAAGGGGAAATACTCAACTGCTGCACTCTGTCCCAATCCATAACTCTCCAAGAAGGTTTAGAGGATGTAAAGGTCAGGCCCAAACTTCTAGCAGGACAAGCATTCAAAAGCTTAAACACTCAAAGAAGCAAATCTGATATAAATGTACAGACCCATAGTAAATGAGGCTGGAAAAGGTCCTGAGAGGCCATGTAGTTTATCTCCCGTGATTTAAAGTACGCCAGGGCTTCAAAGAGAAATCCTCCATACCATACTTAGTACTAACAGCATACTTTGGGGAGCTGTTTCCTAGTGGCTGACAATAGATAATAACTTGGTTTAGGTGAGTCGCATGTTGTCCATAGTTGGACTATGAGCGCAGCAGTCAGAAATAAGTTGGATCGACAGAGTAGAAGTCTACTCTGAAGTGAAAGGAAAAATGATTTAGGAAAAAAAAACTACACCAGTGAAGCCAGTATCTTTGGATGATTTCACAAAAACAGTCTCAGTTTAGTATGAAAAATTAATTGTTTGCTTGACTGGCATCTCTGCAAACTCTCAGTCAGAGAGCAAAGAAGCAAGGCTGGGAGATTCCTTGCTGCATGTGACTGCCAGAGGTACAGACCCCACTGATCTCGCTAAAAGCCCTTTTGCTGTTACAGTATGTCTGCATTTGACAGTCTTGTAATTTTTTGACCATTTCTAAACTTTAGGGAGATGATGGACTCCATGCTCATCATCATCCCTGCTTCCCCCACCTTCTCCGTCTCAGTGCCTCGATATCCAGACTGGCAGGTTGTGGCATTCACCACAGCTCTTTCCTCTCCAAAAGGAAGAGCACGAGAGGCAAAACTTGGGCCAGGACACAGCCAGGGAATACACCAGGCCCGAGGAGCTGGATAGCCCAGGTTATGTGTACTTCCATGAGACCTATGGGGCTCTCATCTGCATGTCACCTGTCACAGGTATGGATGGACACACGGAAATTTTGATGTTTTGTGGGAAAAAGAGTCAGGCAAGAGCTCAGCTCATGGGCATTGAAAGCACTGCCTAGGTATCGCCTGTCGGGACATTTATGACCTCCACATGAGCTAACTTTAAAAAAGAAATTTGTTTCTTCTGCGCAAGTCATAATTGGCTAGTGATTAAAGGGGAAAATACACAGAGCAAAACAATGCCGATTTAAATCGGCATTTCTTAATGCAGCCTTGTGGCTGCTGCTTCCCAGTATGTTGAATGTTGACAGTTCCAAATACCAGAACAGACGATTTATTTGGATTATAAATAGATGTTGCCCTGTGCTTCAGTGTCAGAAGCACTCTGTTATGTAAACAGAAAACCAATGTTTTTTTGTTTCTACTTTTAAAGGTTACTTGAAAGCTCCTACCCGCTCTTTGCTGACAGCCTTTTTCACCTGTTGGAGTTGAGTGTCTCTCTCGCATATCAACACCTCTACAGCCTGCAGAGAGCTGGAAGCTCTTGAAATGTCTCCTCTCATACACCCTGCCCTCCGCTCGCTTGGATGCTTTCCAGCTGGCCTCGCTACTCGGTTAGTTTTTAGCCACCCCAGTTTATTGAACATGTCTTGGTTTTGGCGTTGTCCTGATTTCTGTTATAACGTAGTCTTCTCTGGAGAAACGTATTTGCTGTTTACTACTAGCTCCAGTGTCTCTTATTTGTTAAAAAAAAAAAAAAATCTGCGTAGGATTTTTAAACAAATAGTTTTTTAAGCAGAAATTACACTCTGAACACCACCCAGGTTCTTTCCATGCTTTGCTATTACCTTTTTCTGGAGTGTAAACGTTCAGCTGGTAAATCTGACCTGTTGCTCCTTTACCCTCTGCCCGGTGCTCTTTGAAATACATTTAGGTGATGTGCTGCTTAAGGCACATCACAACGTGACGCTTTACTACATCATGCTCTTCTTCCTCAGTTAAGAACAGCAGCAGCTGCAAGATGAGGTCTTTATACTTTCTTTACGCTAGGAGTATCTGTTAGGCCCTTATTTTCTAATAAAAACTAGAGAATCTGCTTCTCTGACCTCCAGGGAAGCCAAGAAGGCAGCCAGCGGTGGTGCTCCTTGACACATGCCCCACCAGGGCAGCTTTGCTGCTTGACCACATTGGCTGCACCCACTGCTCCATCCTGCACGGTCCCCTCAGGTGGCATTGGGCTCTGGGTAAAGATACATTTAGGTGCCTGTGTGTGGCTCCAGCATCTAAACTTCAGCACTGGGTGATGAAGATCTAGTTAATGAACTCAGCAGAGCCTGAGCAGTTTGGCCACCCACTGTCCACGGCACTTGGCTCAGCTGCTTTCACATTGGGCTCTAGAGCCATTTGAGTGCCCGGCAGCATCTGAGACCTCGTGGGGAGCTGCCAGCTACGGCCCAGGATGGATATACGCGGGATATACACATCTCGGACTGTGCTACACCGCTCGGGAGGCAGAGGCAAGCCCCAAGTGCTGTTTTGGGTGTCACAGGCACTCAACACGAGTGGGTGAGTCTCCTCCAGCTCCTCTGTTGTATTTGCCAGCCCCAAGCAAACACCTCAAATATAGCCCAAGGTGGTGCTTGACACCCAAGTTTAGGCAACTGGATTGAGCACTTTCACTTTTCATCTCTGGTATTTTTGCCAGCCAAGTCTTCGCTGGTGCTAAATTTTGTAGTGTGCTCACATAACTAGCTATTTACTGGGGACCTGAATGAGACCAGCAAACGCGCCTGATGTTGATCAAACGGTGTTTAGATGGTAGTGACTTCCAGTCTCGACCCATCTGCTTTTGGATCTCAGACCCGAACAGAGAGGTAAGAACTGTGACAGGGGTTCCCTCCCAACTCTGTGAAATACATCCTATGCAGCTTTTACTGCCTGGCCACACGGTTGATGTCTCTCCTGCACTACTCCCAAGTTTTGTGACTTCCTTTCAGAAACTGCATTTACACCCCATAATTAATTAAGCTGGGGTAAACCAAAGTTGTGATTCCCCTCTTCTTTTCCCAGAAATCTGGCCATACATTTGAGTACTATTTCCAGCAATAATAAAATCATTTCGTCTTGTTGTTGTAAGATTTTTTCTATTTTATTATTTTAACAGAAGAGAATTTCTTGGTATTGCTCTTCTAAAAAATCAGGCTATTTATGTAAATGTCTGAGAATGGATTTAGGAGTCTAAGTTTAGGCACTTATTTCTGAAAATCTCAGCCAAAGGGAGAAGGTGTACTAACCTCCTGGTGCTTTGCGCTCCAGCTCTGCGGCCCAGTGCTCCCAGTGCTCCCAGCGCAATGCTCCACACATAGCACGTATTACCACACCACGCTATATTTAGCAATATGTGCCCTACTGCTCCTAAGAGATGACTGAATAAATTTTGATAACAAAGTTGGCCTGGCTCCTTTGGGACATGTAACTTCCCACCAAGCAATAGAGATCATTAAAATGCTTTGACTATATAATTCCCTTTTGCATAGTGTTACGGTAGATAAGATTGCACGTGTGTGTCAGCCTTTCCGTTATAAACTTCAGGTCCCAGGGCATTAGTCATCCAGAGCAAGTGCTCACGTTGAGATGAAACAACGTGGAACCAGTTTGATATTAAACATACATATATAACTCAATTATTAGTTAAAGAACACGTTCATAACTTAAAGGTCCTGATGGAATCACAAGCTCCTCCTTGCAGCCCTGCAGGAACAGAAGCTGCTCACAGTTTTGGGGAACAAACTGTCTCAACAGATGAGACGAGCTCTAGCAGCACCAAATCTCCCACTCTCCCTTCTACTCCAATGAGCATCTCTGAATATCTAGGAGTAATGTTACAGTCACACTGATGAGAATGATACCAGGAGATTTGCTTGTAAACTTTTAGAGGAATCTTAATTTAGGAGTAAGAACATTTTGGGCAGATCATATACTTCAGGTCCTGCACGGCCAAGACTTCTTGGCTAAATGGGAAAATTCCTGTGGAAAATGAAAGACAGCCATCTACCAGTATTTAAATTTTTTGCTGCTGTTTCAGCTATTGTTAAAACTGGACAAACAAACGTATGTCTCTTTTGGCCCTGAGAAGTCCTCTACAAAAATTTTAACCCAAAGAAATTAAGAGACAGCTCAAGTTGTTTCTGGATCCTTGTGGCAGCTGAAACACTTTTGGATGAGCACATACCTTACTGTTCTTTGCAGGGAAAACATTCTGCTGCTGGTCCTGGTGAAATCACAGGGAACTGCATCTCTAGGTGAACGTCA
>NW_009627214.1:0-9069 GCF_000690535.1 Cariama cristata | reverse complement strand
AGAGCTGTATTCCTCGATACACCTCTAATGGTAAGGATACCATTTTATTAGACCGACATATCACAACACACTCTACTTCTCTCTTATTTTACACCTCTGTTAACAGTCAAAATGCCTGTTGCTCGTAGAGGAAAGAGAGCGTCTATGCTGCAATACACCTTTAAAGCAATACCATGACCTTGTTTGTTTCGTACTTTGTAACAATTCTAATTAGGAAGGCTTAATTTAGGAAATTCTAAACCTCCAAGCCTCCTGTGGCCTTTTCTATTGTAGCTCCTTCCATGCTCTGGTATATGTAAAGCTTAAATATTACTAGGTCTTATCTGATCATCCCTTTCCAATTTATTTCGACGTCCACCAGACAGCATCTTGCCTTTTCTGCAGCCAATGAAGACCCAACAAGACAAGGGACAGACAGGTTCACCAGTGAAAATACCACAGCTGGTAACATTAAAACAATAAAATACTGGGGAGGGAGAGGAAAGATAATTACGTGAGCCACATAAACCGGGGGACAAGAAAGATCCTTACGTTTCAGAAAGTTCAGATTGGTGGATTAGGAACTCAAAGAAAAAAAACCCATTAGCAAAGGACAAATTCATCCCCCTTTGGCAGTTTTCTCCGGGACACAGCAGGCTATATGCAACAGGAGTGAATATTTTGTGAGCGGAGTGAACTGCGTACAGATACTGGTATTCCCGAGGAGCCAAAACCAGGAGTGCCTGAGCAGGGACTCAGTGGGATAACACCCTTCTCTTGGTACCTCCCCAGCCCCTGAGAGTGATTTTGGCTTGTCACAACACTTATAAACAGGAATCCCAGCCAACTACCTTTTTTTTTTTTTTGTGAAGACATACCTTTTTGAGAAAACAGATACAAGTGTGCTTTAGCTTTACATGTGTTTCAGGGAAGCCTGTGATCAGTTAGTCTAATAGAAAATCGGTGACTATCAGCTCTTCAGAAATACTAAGACAGGACCAAAACATCTATCCCAGACTGTATGCACTGCCCACCGGGTCTGAAGACTTGAATACTCATGTTCAGAAAAAGTACAGTACAGCCAAGAGATTCTCCTCAGATTGTGTTTCTGGACAAGCCATTATTTTTACAGCAGAATTGACTGAGTACTGAAAAAATAAGTGGAATGGCTCAGGCAAGTCAGACTAGAGAAGGTGGTGTTATTATTAAAAGGAACTTCTTTAAAAAAATAATTGCACAAGCATGCACATGAAAAGATTCGTCGGTTCTGAGTTACTCATCCCCTAAATACCTTATTTAGGGTCAAGTCAGGTTGATCAGATTGATTTCGCCTTTGAAAGTCTGATTCACCCCAGCAGCTATGAAGGTCAACCTCCAGCTCTTTGACATGTAACAAAATTGGGAAAGAACGGAGAGTAAGGAAGGGCAGCTTAATACGAAAGACGCCAAAAAAAATTAATCATGCTTTCTCATAGGTCAGAGCAGTGACAGCCAAGGTGAGCAACATTAGAAAAGTCGTATTTTTACTCCGGGATCTGTAAAAATAAAGTACGTACAGATAAGATCATACACATAGAGATCCCTCTGGCATTTTCTTTTTACTTCTGAGAGTTTCTTAACTTTTTTCATCATGTCTTCTAGGCAGCCAATGCTATGATAGTGTGTATTATTAGTCCTCAGACTTTTACTGGGGAAATTTGTGTGTGTGTCAGGCTAATTGGATCTATGCATATATTCAGCAGCCAAGAAAGTGTAGCCCAGGGCAGAGTTCTAAGAGCAGATAGTTCTGAGCTACCTTCCCAAAGCAGAAAGTAAAACATGGTCTGCACATCTGGAGTCTCAGAAAGCATTGTGTAACCTAGAACTGCAATTCTGAGGATTTAATTGTAATCTGTTTCATCTGATTGAACAGTCATTTCTTTTACAGTGGCATGAACAATTTTTTTTTTTCCATTCTGCTAAAGCCGGCACACTATTAAGCTTTGTTAACCTTAAAACCATGTAAGTTTAAAAGCTTAAATAATGACAATACAGCGGCAAGGGAACTGGAAGAGATGGAGTACTCATTGCCTATATAGCAGAAAATGTCCCTCATATTTTTGGGCTGACATTTAGAACAATTCAGCTCCATGGAAGCCAGGACAACGTTCCCACGTCCTCAGCTCCAGGAGGCTTTCCCATTCTTTAAAGCAAAATATAGAAAATCATAGCTACCATTTCTAACAGTAACTGAAAAATAAATTTTGCATGAACCTGACATAGAAAATAAAGTTTACATGAAATCTCTTTTGAGGAAAGATAACATGTATTGCCTAAACACAAATCAAAAGTAGGACTGCAGGAAGGTAGCGATATTGTACATCAGTATAACACCTAACTCCAGAAAATACTGATTTAAGGATGGTAATTAAGCACTCCAGTAATAGAATCAGACAAGAAAAGCACACCATTTTTTTTAATTTATATTTTTTTCACATTAGCAAGGAGTAATAGATGTTGCTTATTTTGTTTTCAAGTCCAACCTTCTAGCCACCACCACCATGCCCTCTAAACCGTGCCTTGAAGCGCCACACCTAAACGTTTTTTGAACACCTCCAGGGGTGGTGACTCGACCACCTGCCTGGGGAGCCCATTCCAATGCCTAACGACTCTAACAGTGAAGAAATTCTTCCTAATGTCCAACCTGAACCTCCCCTGGCACAACTTGAGACTGTTTCCTCTTGTCCTAAAGAGGACATTTTGGGGTTACCAGACCCACCTCTACCAGTACAATTTTTTTGTCATTTGTTATTCATTTAAATTACATTTCAAGGCTCTGTGTATAAATACTGATGGCTTTGTAGTACGAAGATCTTTTTCCTAGCTTGCATTTAGCCCACACGTCCTCCCACCAGGGCTGCTGCTTGCAGCACAGCTCACAAGCTGCCGCCCTTCCTGCAACAGCAGGCTCCGAGATGCAGCTGATTGCGAGAACAAAAACGGCTGAGTGTTCCGCTTCGGTTGCACACAGAAACGCACATTTACTGCCTAGCTCATGACAGGATTTTTATAATTTAGACTGTTTAAACAATTCTCCTTCTTTCAATATTCTTCATAATTCCTGTGGGTGGGAAATGATGTGGGCTTTTTAAAGATTTTGATCTTTCCTTATGCTGCCTTCCAGATGCCCACCATTTGGTCTACACCTTGGTGGCAACCCTGGGCACATGGTCACAGCAGAAGCCTTACCAGCGTCGCAGAGAGCAGACTGACTCCTTCACATGGTCACTGTGCTGTGAGGTTTCTCGTCCTTGTAGGCATCAACGTTCATCTGAAGATAAGCTGTACCCCACTTCCCAAACCTTCCTCTGAGGCATCCATCCAGGCAGTTCTACTCATGCAGTTGGCCAAACCCCCCTATGCAGAGAGACTCCCATTGAGGGGTACTCCCCCCCCCTCCCCTTATTTAAGATCTTTGGTTCTACTCGAGAGTGCTGAGCACACTGGCCCTTCTTTTCCCATTTGCCTCAAGTCTAACAAGCATACTCTGGTCCTCCAGGATAGCAATGAAAAATTCTAAACAAACTTAATCCACAAGAGGCTTAAAATAGTACTGTAGCAGGAAGCTAGATTTTTGTGCTCATTTTCACATTTTGGAAAACCCATTGTTTCCTTGAAGAGAGAAACAAAAGGATTATTTTGATGGAAATTTTTTTTTTTAGCTCTGTTAGAGTCAACACCAGACTTTCAGCATAACAACCCACAAGTAGCAACTTGACGGGAAGGCTACAAAGGCACAAGTTGTGCTAGGAACATAAAACCTAACTGGAGATGCACAGCTACCACTGGTTCCCACACATGTTCTTCCCCAGGAATTGCAACAGTCAAGCTAGTACGAGGCATCAGGGTAGCTTACAAGTGATTCTCATACTCACCAACTTACAGATGCTTCCTAGAAGCAGTTTTCATGGACCAAGCATTTTCACTGACAGCACTAGCCACTGTGGGTATAAGGCTTGTTCCTAAATACACGATAGCAGCTTATAGTTATTACTGGGTATCCCTGCCCAATTTTAAACCACAATCAAATTTTTCTCCCCCCAAAGACAACAACAGATCTCCAGTTGCATTTGTGGCTGTCAGTGTCATAGCAAGCTGAAAAAAACCTCAGCCACTGAAAGAGGAGGACTTCAGAAAGGATCATGATCAAACCATGAGCTTTATCAGCCATTTGTTGTGCCTCTATGTACGCAGAGAGCTGTCATACAGTTCTGCTGCTAAAACAGAGCAGGTTAGCACTCCTCAACCATGTTATTGCTACGGCACACAACCTAGCTTAAGGCAGAGAGTTCAAATTGCTGCGAGAAAGTATGGATTGACCCAGTAGAAGCAACATCGGAGCAGAGCCGACAGCTCTCCCAGAAACCATAGTGCTGACTGAGCTTTAGGCGCAGCAGCTACCAACACCATCACACAAAGGAGTAGCAGCAACTTAAAGCTCAGCCATGCCTACAGCTTTTGCCCCATTTTCTGTGAGAGGTCTTAACATAAGACATTGAAAAATACTCGCTTTCCCCTGTAAGTCTGTAAAATTCGTAGTCATCTAGGCAGAAGTAGTCAAGTGCAATTGTGGCTTCCTTCAGTGCTGTGTTACAGGAACGCTAACAACCATCTGTTACAAATGTGTATTGCTGTATCCCAGAGAAGGAAAGACACTCCTCAGAGACAGGACAGTGAAACCCTGGAGCAGGCTGCACAGAGGCTGTCGAATCTCCGTCCTTGGAGAGACTCCCCATGTGACTGTCCAAGGCCCTGGGCAGCCCGGTGTAGCTCTGAAGTGGCACTGCTCTAAGCAGAAGACTGGACCCACTGACCTTAGAAATCTTCATTCTTTTCAGGACATATGATGTTCCATTAAGCTGTAGCAGAGAAAAGCCACTAAAAAAAAAAAGATATCTATTAGATGAAGGTGCGAAGTTCAACTGAGACTAATTTGAAGCCCCTGAAGCTGCAGAGGACAGTGTTATCACCTCTACGTAGTAAAAACTGTCACCTTCGGATGGTGATCAGGAATCAGATTCCTCTATTTCTAGATGTATTACAGCCAACTTCCAGCAGTTGACAGCAAAGCTACAGCATAATCACCAAGTCCTCAATATTCATTTCCACACAGGTTTAATCCAATCCTAACAATTTATTATAAGATCCATTTGCACCACTAAAGCAAGATGAAATTCCTATAATAAAGACAAGACATCGCTTTCTCATAGGGATTATGGGCATTTAACTCAATTTTGAGGTATTAACATAAACCACATACAAAGAAAAGAGGCTGACAATTCAAAGATCTGCATATTGATCAACTCAATGTACATTTACTGGAAGTAAAAAGCACTCTAATGTAGAACACATGATACAGCCCACACCACCACAACACAACGTAAAAACTGCTTTATTGATTGCAGTTAACATGTTACAATTAAATTATGATTCCAAGCATTAAGCCAGCTGCTTATAAGTGTAAACTGCCATCATAGTCACATGGAATTGGACGAAGAGATGCTAGTCACTGAGGCATTCTGAACTGGAATCATTTCTGCTTCTTGGGCGTTGAAGCAAGAAGCAGCTCGTAAATAACATAGGCTGTTCCTGAATTAAGAGACAGAAAAGATATTTTCAGCATGGAAACAGATTTCCTTTCAAGTCAACTTTCCTTTCCCAGTTTGTTCCAGAATACTGACAATAAGCAGCTGCAATTCAGACACAACACATTTCCGTAGCCACTTCTCAATGATTTTTTTTTTCAGCAATTCATATTTTAGAGAAAAAAAAAATCCTCTCCATAGACTGCATAAAAATAAAAAAAAAACAGGGGAGAGGCATGTTTGTGGAACCTACATAGATGATCATAAAGTAATGGTTACTCATTCTTAAAGTAACTGAACTGAAAATCCATTAGATCAACATATTTAAGTTAGAGGCTATAACAAAACTATGTAACAAGCAACATAAAGGTTAAATATATACAGTATCTTAAAGCTTGGATATATTCTACTAGTTTTCACAGCATGTGAAACCTCAGCACATCAAGTATCACCTAGCACTAAAAAGAGTCAGCCTAGCGAGAAAACTGGTGTATGTATGCTCCATTAACTACATCTCACTCGTTCTCAGAATAAGCTTTATGAGTAGTTCTAGCTTTCTCTCACATCATACATGAATTCTGAAGGCATATTCAGCCCATAGTACTACTAGTCAGGGGAAAAAAAGCCATCTGAAGAGCTAAACTTGAGAAAGCACAAATAAATATATAGTATGTCCAAATGAATTTTTTCCTCTCTTTAATCGCATTTTGCATGTTCTAAAGAACAGACTGAAGGAACCATGTAACTCATTTACAAAGGAAACATCAGTCATGTTGGAGGCTGTACCAAAGAAAAAGTATTTTAGTATTAGCACATTGGAAATTGTACCAAAGCATAAATATCTTAGTATTAGCCTTACCAAAAACTGAAAGACCCATGGTGACTTTATACAACAGAGAATCCATTACACCACCTTTAAGATGCACTGGGATGCCATTATCCTCCTAATGGAAACAAGTGACAAAAAGAAACTATTTAAATACAGTTCTTGCAATATTGTGTTAATATAACTAGAATTACCCAGAACAAGAATTGCTTCCCCAAATTACCTTCCCAACTCCCAAAAGCCACTGAACCTCATTTAGATTCTGCTTTTGTCTTTCAAGCTTTCACTCTGGTATCAGGTGATCACTCGCTAGCGAAGTATGGTGAATGATGTGCATGTTCATTTCTAAAGCAGTGACTGGCAGATGCCTACACACTTCTGACACCAGTTGCCAGCCCCCTCGGGTGCACAGGGCATGACTACCATCCCTAGAAACTTCCCATCTGTCTCCAGCACAGTTAATCCCCGCTATAGGGAACACAAGAGGAGGAGCCTCTACTGTCACCTGGTGTCACACAGGAAATTGTTTTGCTTCACCTGAAGTAAAACTCCTACACACCAGATCCACGTGATCTTTACCCCTGTCAGTAAGTTCATGCTGCTCTGAAATTCAAGCTGGTCTCCAGCGCTGGTGACCCGCAACCCAGCCCAGCTTAACTTGCTGCCCCGCAAGAATGGAATGGGAGGACGAAGAGATACGCCTAGAGATCTCCGCCAGCAGAAACAGAACCTCTGACCTCACCCATCACCAACATCTCACTTCCCCTTGGCTCACAATGAACGCTGTGCTCCTTAGGCAGTGTCCCAACAAGACTGGCTTTCTCTTTCAGGAGAAAGGAAAGCAACAAGACACAAAAACTATTAAACTGGGGCTTCTAACATACTTTTTCCCTTTCACATCGCCAAAGCCCAGTCTACTCTATCCTCAGTACGAAGCTACTGCTCCAGGATATGACGCACAGTTGGGAGTATGCTCTTGAGTATCCACTGCTTTGGCATTTGAAGAACCGCTAGTTCTTACAAGGTGGCCCTATCAGTCAGGAAGAGAGTAATTCAGAAATGATTTTTAAAGATTCAATAATTTTCTAGCAGTGAATCTAATCCCTTAAGATACTATTTTCATAAGTGAGAAGTACAATAATACCACATCCTCAGTAAGAATTGCGGGGCTCATCTGTGAGCTATGGATATAGCTGTAAGATTGCAGGTTTAACTGTTCACTGTACTTCTCTCACTTGCTGTTTTTCTCTATTATTTGTTCTTAGGACATATTCCCCCATCTCATCTCAGAGTACTTTGTCTTTATCTTTGTACAGTACCTACTACTCATAGGAAACTTAGGTACAAATTATTTCACAGGGTAAAAAACCCTAAAAGAGTCAGCAAGTCAAGTATGCATGTACAAATAGTCTCTGT
This sequence comes from Cariama cristata, assembly GCF_000690535.1. Taxonomy (NCBI): domain Eukaryota; kingdom Metazoa; phylum Chordata; class Aves; order Cariamiformes; family Cariamidae; genus Cariama; species Cariama cristata. Next base: position 1,224 of record NW_009627214.1, on the reverse strand, counting down.
AGAAAATAACAGCTGATTTCAAACACTGTAGTCATACAACTGATTTCAAGAGCTCACCTCAGAGACAAATAGGACTTTCACCAGTTCTTTAGAAAGAGAATGTATGCAATTATGATCTACTAAAACCTGGTTATTCTACTAACGTTATTCTACTATCAGTGCTCACTCAATACCTGAAAAAACTTCTGCTTCTCAGGAACTCTATTTTCAAACTGCCTGCGTGAAGCAGTGCTTATGGTCCTCTGGGAAATTTGGCGAAGACCCTGAAATAAAAGATTAACAGCGTTTTAAAAATAGTAAAATTTTTCAGTTATACCCACATTGGGTAGTTTCTTTTAAAAGTAAGACAGAAGTAGAAGGGACAGGAAGAAAGGAAAGTCTTTAAAAACAAATTAAATTTCACCAAAATCCACTGGTTTTGAATTCAGTTAATCTTTCAACAGACTACGTAAAGGACTGATTGACTGGTTACCTAAAAAGGGAGAACTCAGGAAAATTACTTTCAGTAACATACAACAGATTTATGGATCTGCAGCATAACCTTCATAATGAGCATCCTTTGGGGGGAAATCTCCATCTCTGCCCCTCAGATCCTGCTCTGAGGCACTATTTGCTGCATCTGACCCTAGTCACGGGGGCAATAACATTTAAGACAAACATGCTTGTGCAGACAAGGATCTGCTGTCATACTCGCAGCTCACCCGCTAGCCACCAGCACAGGAGCTAACCTTCAGAGAGCTGAAGAAGGCACCACCCCACCCCACACACACAGAGTTTAAAGACACCTGCCGTGTCCTAAGCTAGAATCTGTTTCCGTAGTCAGATCATATAGGTGCTCGTTAGCACTGGTCGGGCCACCGAAACCAATGATCTAGAACTCTCCCGATGGCTCCACGTCTGCCTTCCCTAACACCTCAAGTCTCCCAGCCAAGCACCAGCTGCACCTCTACGGGGCCTGCAGCCTCCTTCAAGCAACTGAGCCTCCCCCGCAAAACTACCTCCACTAAAAATGCAGCCACGGGGAAAACACCCCGAAGATGCTGGTTGCAAGTAAAGGAACAACACACCTCCGCCCCTCACCCACCCCAAATAAACACACTATAAAATTTATCTCCTTACAGACGGACTGCGCGTACCGCTGACCCAGCTCCCGTCCCTTCAAGTACCGAAAGCTCAGCACTAGGGGGAGCGAGTGGGCCCGGACCTGAAACGTAACGCTTCCCC